>NC_080731.1:7674570-7812070 GCF_019097595.1 Hemibagrus wyckioides
CTCCGAGCAGCAGGCCAACACCTTAACCACTAAGCTACTACATCCCCGCCATAACTGTAACCATTCCTAACATTGCAGTTGACTTACAAATACAATTCTTACAAATTTCCAATCCTTACGTTCTAATGCCTGAGAATTATTTCCAGTAATAAACCTCAGTAATTAAAATGGCCTCAACTCATTTTACCA
Source organism: Hemibagrus wyckioides (assembly GCF_019097595.1). Lineage (NCBI taxonomy): Eukaryota > Metazoa > Chordata > Actinopteri > Siluriformes > Bagridae > Hemibagrus > Hemibagrus wyckioides. Next base: position 7,674,760 of record NC_080731.1, read on the forward strand.
GAGGCCAAAAATTGAATTTGTGCCTGTTTTGGTTGTGCAAAAATTCAGCATTAAATTTCATTGTCATGTCACACAGTCATGTGGTTAATGTCTGAAATAATGAAATGAGACGTTCAGGGTTTTAAGAATTTGTAGTTTTTTGTCTGTTTTTCGCCAACTAGAGGCAACATTAGAGGCAACATGGCTTATAACAGGCAACATTTTCATAGAAAAGCTGAGGTTTTTCCATACAAATGTTCGGTAAGCGAGTATCAAACTGATTTCTTCTCTCAGTCCCACGTGCTTGTTCATAAAGCTCTATAATTCAAAGGTATTATCTTCAACCACTAAAATTCGGTGAATAAAATAATAAAACTAAAATAAAAGCTTATCCTAACAGAGGTATAAACATCTGAAACGACTCATTTTATATCACTAAAATAAATTGAAAATGTCCACCTTTTGGTGAAGAAGAATTGGATCCTAGTTAGAACTAATACTCTAAAGATAAAAAAGAAGAATGAGATAAAAGAGAAGAAGCTACACCTGGTGCAAAAAATATAGATTTTCAGACCATTGTATCATCGTAGCTTTGCTGTGCACTTTGCCTGCAAGGCTGATGGGCTTTTATCTAAAAATGTGTGTACATGTGTTTGTATGCATGTTTAATGTCCTGTGTGTCTTGTGATGTTTTCTATAGGATAGGATTTCAATGAAACATCCAAAAAGCCAGGCCACAGAAGAATAGTGTTTACTTAAAGAATGTACTTTTTGCTTTAAGTCAGATAATGCTGAATATTAAGATGAGTTGACATTATCTGACTCATGGAAAAAAAAGGAAAGCTGCAGCACAAGACCAGATTATGAAATACAGCTTCAAATACTGTCAATAAATACCAGACACATTTGTATAGCACTTATAGTACTTCAACAGACAGCAGACACAGTGGAGGTCACTCAGTGCAGAACCTAAAGGCAGAAATGTCTATATATAGACTGCATATTCATCAAAGATTTATAAAGATGTGTCTAAGACGTCAGGCTATATGTCTGTAGAAAGTTGATCTGTAAGCCAGGGTAACGTTAAGTCTACACAGTAGCATATAACGGATCTGTAGGGAGTGTCTCGAGCATTCACAGAGCGCCACGGACTTCTGGATTAAATAATGCGGTTCTGTTTTAAAAAGAACCTCAGCGGAGTTTCTGTAGGCTATTAAATGAACAAAATGTTAAATAAACTAAAGTCTAAAATGCGTAGACATTTTATATCAGACGGTCACTTATTGCTGGTATCTGACTTACATTTTCTAAGTCTGCGTTATTTCTCTGTAGTTGTCAAGCAAAGATACATTCCTAAATAAGAGAGGAGACGTTAGTGGAACTAAATTCATCTTCACTTGAACTTTCTACAGAATATAAATGGAGGAAAATCCTTATTGATCACATGCTGACTTTACTTTAATTCCTTTTAGGTTACTAAAATATCTGTGAAAAAGGTCATATATTGCAAAATAATATGCAAACTGTACCTGATCTCAGGACAAAGATATTTAATAATTAAAATTCTGATTGCAGTCCAGATCATATTTTAGGCTGAAGTTTCAACACTCCTGATTCTGTATTTATTCAACAACATGAAATATATTTTCTGCACTGAGATGTCTTTCTCGAAAAACTTAAAGTCTGTTTAACTGAGACACTGCGTTTTATTTTAGATTTGATTATGATTTCAACACAGGAGCATTGCAGACAGCTGTTATCTGATTACAAACTGAACTGATTATTAGCCTTATGTCTGCCTCATTACAGAGCATAACTCCCTAAACTGACATTCACTGTGTGAGGAACGCACTTGAGGTTTTAGATGTCTTTAGACTGACATCTGACTGTTTTTATCACCTTTTAAAGCTGTTTTTTAGAAAAAGGAAAAGAAAACAAAGAATCCGTGTAATTTTGGGGGGACATCTGACAGGTTTTTAGGTTGCCATTAAAAAAAATATTTATATTATTATATTATTGACATATTTACACAAGAAAGAAAATGCCCTTCTGATGCATAAAATATCAAAAATATTCATGATGGTCTGGCGCAGTATAATAAACAGGTTTGTGTGCTGGAAAGTGCAAATGAAATAACCTGCTATTTATCTAGCACATGATGAAATATAGAGATGTGGGAGGTGGAAGATGCTCGATGCTTGTAACCAATTTGTAAAAGAAACCCTCTGTGTCTACGCTAACATTTGTCAAAAGAGTGGAAGTGTGAAATTGAATATCAGGAACGGTTAAGGCCACCACAGCTCAAAGCCAACTGCCTTATACACGAGAGAGGCAACACTAGATGTTAGATGTGTCATCTTTTTCATACTTATTCTGTGAGCCAGTGCATGACCTCCTGGGCTTTATTTAATGACAATGTAGAAAGTGCTCTTTCAACAGGATATCTGTTTTTAAAGTCGAATCCCACTGTTCCGTTTGCTCATGCCGTATCAAGTTTAAAGCAGTGAGCGATATATGGTTGGGTGGAGCACAATGAGGAGCGCTTCTTTGCCCCGGGAGCTACAGGAAGAGAATTTACAGTATAGGCCTCAGCTTGTTTAAGGGGGAAGGGATAGATGGACTTGCTGACACATGGTCACCTTTGAAAAATGCTGAGGTCATTGATGCTTTTATTTATTTATTTATTTATTTATTTATTTATTTATTTATTTATTTATTTGTAGTAATTCTAACGAGTAAAGGCAATTTAATATGACTCACACTATTTAGACTTTTTCTACTAGTTGTCCTGCTAACCTTGGCCTTGGGTTGTTTGCAATTTTTTGCTGCTTTGTGCATTTTGTAATGAATTAGTAATTAGCAAGGCTGTGTTGCAGTAGCAGTATCTTTTATGTAACAGATAGTTACAGTGTGAACCCAGCTTACAAAATGACCTCCTTTATACATCCTCTAAATAAGCACCTTATTTCTTAAAACCATATGAAGGTTTATAGTATGTCAAGCCAAATATATACGTCGCTGAATATTCAAAAATGTTGGAATATAATATACAGAATTTATACTGGTCGGCGCTATTTTGTGTATCTGTCCCGTACTGTTTGGGTAGTTGTTTTGTATTGTCGTTTTGTTTGCACTAGTTGTTTGCACTAGTGCACACATTGCATTTTATGTGGCTAGGACAACTTTCTTTTAGTCTTTAGCTCTGTGTTGTTATATAGCACCAGGGTCCTGGAGAAACCTTGTTTTATTTCACTGTGTACTACATCAGAGATATATATATATATATATATATATATATATATATATATATATATATTTATATATATATATATATATATATATATATATATATATATATATATATATATATATATGGTTGAAATGACAATAAAAGCTTCTTTACTTGACTTTTCAAAACATATTAAGGCCCAGCGGTGAGCATTTATAAAGTTACCCAAAAGTATTTTGTGCGAAATTGTTAGCTTCCAATTTGTTAGTTAGAGCGTATTACTTTTACGCAATACCAAATAGCCTGTTTTGAACTAGCGTTCAAGTGAGTTATTGGTACAGTATGTAGTGGAAACTCCAGAGGCTACAGGCTGTTGCCACATCGTCATAGCTGCACATTTATAAAATTGGCCAAGTATAGGTGATGGTCTGGTTTGTTGTTATAGCTTTTCAAACACATTTTCTTAGACTGACAGTAAAGCAATTTACCAAAGAAAATGGGGGAAAATTGAACATAGCAAGCTGTGCAATGAAAAAGTCCAATACTTTATATTTCAATGACTCAAAACCGCTCTGAATCAAAACTACTTTGTTACTTTATGTTGAGGTCAAATACACTTTATGTTACAAGTTTAGTATTAGTGTTTGCATCAGTAACCACCAACTAACTTTATAACTCAATACTTTGGGAGATGTAGCATGAATTAATGGATATAAAAGAACTGATAATAGTGCTGATTAAAAAGTTATGACGGTTAAGGTTTTGGATGGGGTTTGTTTGCATTGAAACTATTTCTAAGGCATAAATGCGACCAAATCCATCCATGTTAAGTTGGCTAATTATGATTATTATATTTACTGACAGAATATAGTTTTGCTAATTGTTTTTTTTATCGTGTAGCTGATATATGCTGTACTGTATATTTGACTTCCTGAGACGCAGCTTTCATGCCAGTGAATGTAAACGAAAAAATACCTTACTTAGTAAAAAAGGATGTATTAAAACAGAGAAATGACAGAAATTAGAAATTCAGATGTTCAGACCTATTTTTTTTTAAATGGCCTAACTAGTTCCAATCTAGTACACAGTACTACTTTTAGAATATAGTAATAACAAATGGCACATGAATCTTGTGCTAACTGCTACTAATGCCTTACGTTCTCCCATTTCCCCTGTTTCCTTTTCTGCCTTTTGAGTTTAGTAACAGCTGTTTTTCAGCAACAGCTCCTGGCTAGCGTCACTGACCCCCGCGGTAAAACACTCTTTTCATGGTCAGGTGGCTCAAGAGGTAACACAATATCAGCTACATAATCCACAAGAGGTTTGAACTCGGGACGGGACAGTTAAGGGAAAGAGTAAGAGAAAAAGAAGAAGAGAAAGACAGCGGGAGTAGAATTTGGTGCATCCGGTATTCTGATACGATGATGACCTAAATGTGAGAATAGAAAAAACTTCATTCTCTTTCTTTCTTGGTTGGTAGCCAGCATGCGTTATCTCACTGCTATCACCTTTGCCCTTTTTCCCATAGTGGCCAGCCGAACCACAGAGATCTGCTTAGTGTCTGTTTCTGCCGATCACCTGCCACTCTGTGGTTAATCCTGAACATTTATCAAGGAACAAGTGATAACGCTGACTCTTAAACACTCTGGGAAGAATTATCTGTACTGTAAACTACTGTAGCCTTGATACTGACTTTAACACGCTTTTTACTTGAGGTGCATTTTTAATTCATTTTCACTTTACTAAATGTAATATTCTTTTATCCAAATGTTGTTATGATATTAGCAAGTGCAGTTTATAATATGTAATGTTCAGTATCTTAATCCAGAGTGTACAGCTATGGCTAGACATAATAATCTCAGTTCTAGGGTATGACAGAACCGCAACATCATCAGACTTACTGCTTAACTTACTCTGTTTATTTCATTCCCATATCATAAGTTATTTAAAGTAAACTGAACAATGTAAAAACAGATAGCCCTAGTTAGTAATATGAACTTGTTTCTACTCTTTAATTGCGATTGTCAAGACAAGTTTTGGATACTGTTTGCCTCAGGTTTAAGGCAGGAGGTGAATTTTCATTTCTTTAACCATCCTAAAATGTTTTACAGTGAATTTAATTCATTTTGCATTCAGTATTTCTATAACCACTGCATGTTTGTTCATCTTCAAGTCATCCTTGTGCAGAAAAACAGTAATAATTGAGTAACTAAGTCTCTCAGCTGGTCTTTGTACTGTGTTTAAAAAAAAGAAGGGAAAAATTAATCTTATAATATTATTTTAACTAAAACTAATACTAACTCTTAACACAATAGTTATATGTATATAGTTATGGTATATAGTTTATATGTCTAATGTCTGATTTTATTTATTTATTTATTTATTTATTTATTTATTTATTTATTTATTTATTTATTTATTTATTACCAACAGGTTAAAGTAAACTATAATTAAATAAATATATTTCATGTAATGACATTTCCTTATCGATGTCGTTACTCAATATACCTTCACATCTTTGCACATGAAGAACACATGCAAAACCTCAGAATAAATACACAACTTGCAGTGTAAACATTGTATTGTCGTCCTTGTCTCTGTTATACTTCCCTATGTTATACTTCCCTAACGGCTCACACCATTTTAGTAGCTAGTCTTGTTTTAGCCCATGCTTGCACTCTGCACACAATGTACCTTAACCATTATATGACAGTTAGCATACTAAATAATCTGTATTTCTTTTTCCTTCTCTCTCTCTCTCTCTCTCTCTGTGATCCTAACTGATTCTGCTCTCTGGACATCTCGCCTGGTCCATTTGGATCATTTGGAAACTGCCCACTGCTGCTGACCCCCACAGTTGTGAAAATCAACATCTTTATGTTAGAAATATACATAATTGCACTTTTATGACCATAGAGTACAGTAATAGATATTCTATATATTGTTATAGAAATTCTTTACAATTACACTGTGCAGTCACCCAGATGAGTCTGGTTCCTCTTAAGGTTTTCTCTCTCATGTCCTCTCAAGGAGTTTTGTTTGGTACTGTCACTGTTGGCTTGCTCAAAAGGGATACATTTACACACTTAAAATATAGATCTGGAATTTATATATTATGCTAAAGTTGCTATAAGACAATGTTAAAAGTGCTATGGAAATAAAAACTTAACTGAACTGAATTCATTTGAATATATTTACATCATTGTAATTGAAATGTATTTCGAATGTCGTGTACCTGCATACTAGGTACTGCAAACATCATCACCTGCTAGCAAAACATTCTTGTTGTCTTTTACTCAGACATTTCAGGACACAACCTTTGCCAATTTGAGAATATGGCCAGCGTTTGCGCTTCTGAATCTGATTAATTATAAAGTCTGGCATGTGTAGTAAAAAGCAAGAATGAAAACAAGCTTTGCATTTAGATCCATCATTAAGTGGCACATGCCAGCATTTTACTGTAGACCATCCCATCACTCCGGAAGTATGTAATGTGGTACACAAGCATTCAGTTAGAATTAATTAATGGCTGAATAATAAAATGCATAAAATGGCTCAATAAAAAAAATGTATGCTTTTGTTAAAGAGTTCATCTGTGCTGGTTAGCCACTTTTAACATTAGGAATCAGAATCAAATCTTAAATTTGCTTGAATCTGTTAGTTGGTTAATATAAGAAAAAAGTTTACTAAGAAACTCTGGCTCATGTAACATTTTCAATATTAAGTAAAAAAAAATTTAATGCTGAATTTAAATGTTTTGTTTTTGTGGTTTGTTACAGTACATAGACCAAATGGGCAAAGTGGGTAATATAATATGATATGATATGATATGATATGATATGATATGATATGATATGATATGATATGATATGATATGATATGATATGATATGATATAATTCACATTTGTAGATAATTCAGGACTGAAGTTTTTTTTTAATCTAAAATATATTATCTGCTATCTGAAAAAATGGAATTAATGGCAACCCTAACTCAGCCAAAACCAGCTAACCTTTCCTGTGTGTAAATGGGCGTATTATCATAAAATGTTAAAATATACCATACTGCAACTCAAAAGTGTGTACCTTAAATTTTGTGTTTTGCAAAATGAAGCCGAATCATGTAGGATCAACGTATATTAATAAACCTCCACCAAGCTTGAGTATTCAGGTTGTTCTCAGTAAAACAACCCTGCCACATAGCAAAATTGGTAACTTAGCATAGCACAAAGCACATGTAACATCATCTGTTTGCCACAATTGCATTAACTGCACCACTTGAGCCAGAGAGGTAAATCAGTTTGGCTTACCTTTAACAACAAACACATGTACGGTTTTGTAACGGAGTAGCCCCACGAAACACAAGTCTTTGCCCACAAGGTGCGAAAAGTGAACCTTAGAAGTGCGGTAACAATGACCTCGTCTGAAATCACTGCGGCTCCAGCGGCACCTTTATCCTTATCAAAGAATCTTTCATAAACGTGACCACAATAGCCAGCGAGCACCTGTTTGATTTTTCTCCTCCTCCTTCACTATTTTCTCCACACAAAGCCCAGCAGAATGTAAAAAAGCTTGACCCCTCAGGTGTGCTGATCTCACTTTTATTTATTTATTTATTTCTCTGTCTCGCTCTTCTTCTTCTTCTTCTTCTTTTTTTTTTTAGAACGAGAGGCCACCCCATTCACTTGCTCACACCAAGCACTCGACTTTGTGCGGACTCGGTTTTCTGGTCCGCAGAGGGGGTAACTGAGATGGGGGCGACAGAAAGTGGCTTTAGAATCTGCGTTTGAAAGGGGACAGCTTTAGCCTGAATGGACGTCTATGGGCTTTGTTGTTTAAATGAGCGCTGTCTGTTTGCTGTTTCCACACTGCCAGGCTGGGAGATGAGTGAATTAAGTAGGTTGCCTCTTTAGTGTGAATGGACCTTCCTCATGAGAAGATTGGCTTACCTCGCAGCCACACAAATGCAGGAGTTGTCCTTACAGTAATGATTCCTGAAAGGACCATTTGTCATTTTTTTCCAACTAAATTCATTTGGAAAAAAGTTTGCTAATCATGCAATTCTTTTTGCTTTTTTTTTTTTTTTTTTACTTTCTACAGGATTCTGAGTTAGCATAATCTTTAATTTGGGACACACCGAGCCATGTGTTAAAAAGCAGGTTGACGGCATTAGTCAGTAATCAGTCTTTGTTGCCATTCTTTCTCAGGACCCTCTAAGGGCCTTTTTAACAAGTTCAAACATATTCTATCAAGGGCTAACACATTGTGCCTGTTGATTGCTGCTTTTCATCTGTCAAGTCCCAGGTGAAATTAGGTCAGGATAGCACATTATGAATTCAGCCTTTATTAGTTAGAAAACCTGTACACCGTCCATCTTTTTTTTCTTTTTTCTTTTTTCTGTGCATTGTGGTCCACAAAGGTTTTTGTGACTCTTAAGTATATGACCACCTGGTTATTGGTATTTTTTATATAGAAGTTCTTCTATTTTGAACCATTTTCAGAATAAACATGGGGTTTGGTTTGTCCTCTCCGCAACCTGAATATGGTGTAGTTATGCTTTCTTTTGTAAAGCAGCTCTTTTTAAACAAGACTATGATCATTTAGTTTTGTTCTGTTAGTGACTGCATGTGAGTGACTGTCATTTTGTATATCATTTATATACAATATTGTTATATTTCATAATTTTTTATAATTTATGTAGTTAGAAATTGTATTATTTATATTTGATATATACTGTATACTATATATTATAATTTGAATATTTTATTATTTTATATTTATTATTAATATTATTTTAAATTTTTATAATTTATCTTTTTTTTATCTATATATAATATTGAATATTTTTTATTTAAACTTTCATATATTGATTATTGTGAGACTGTAGTAGTTTCACACTGACCTGTAAGTTTTTTTTTTTGCTTTAGAACATTGTACTTTAACACCAACTGAGCTTGTGTGCTAAATTCTTAAGGCCTTCCTTGAAAAAGAAACCACATTGTGTCTTTAACCTGTCATTACTCCAGCCTATGAAGCAAAGGACAAGTCAAAAACAAGTCGTATCGTCTCAAGGTCACTAAGCAGTTGGCTCCTTTCCTTCTTCTCGCATTGCCCCGATTGCCTTGGTCACGGCCTGCAGTGTCGGAGGCTGACACCGAGATCTCTCTGCACGCTATTGCCTATCATCACCTTCACTAAACCACCTCAGTGGGAGACCTTGGACTTTTGTCACCACTGGGTTATTGTGTTTCTAATTAAGTGGACTTAATGCCAGAGGCTTTCTCCAGTACGTTAAGTGATATTGGCTGCAGAGCCAAGTAATATTTATTAATCGTCAGATTTTACACTAAACAACAGTCACCAATTTGACATTTAATCTTCATTGATTCTTATAGCATTTCATAAGCAGATCCTTCAGTGCTTCTGTTTTTGTTTTTTTTTTTCACACTCACATGGTTTGTATTAAAGGCCGTGCTGTCAGACTGACACAACTTAATTAAAATGATTGAGGACTCATGCAAATAGTGATGAAAATGATACTTCCTTGTTCTGCAAATAGCTTGGCTTAGAATCAGAGACCAGCTCCATCTTCATTGCCTTTCCAAATCACGTTCCTCTGAACTGAATTATGAATACTACACTGGATATCGCTCGGGGGTTTATTAATTTCAACAGCAACATGTGAGATTGTGTGAGCCTTTAAAGGTTGTACTAGTGCAGAATCTTTAATCAAGTGTAGTCAAAAGGAGACAGAGGACAAACGAAGCATTGCTATATAAAATTTCCCTGAATGAATTTTACCCCGGAATCATTTTTTAACAGTTTTCTGTCTTGTTTCAGCAGTGTAGGCTGGCACTAGGACACTTGTGTCCTCTTCAGTGGCTCTATGAGACCTGTGTCCTCTTCCTGGTCAGGTTTCATGGTAGAATAAAAAGCTGCAACACTTTTTGTCATGGCCTGAAAAAAACCTGCATCTCTCCTCAGCTCATTATGTAGCAGAGGCCAGTGGTACTTCTGACCCATTTAAATGATGCAACAATCGTCCAAATGTTTGCTGCTGAATGCAGCTGGGCGCCAGGGACTCACGCAGGAACAAAGTCTTTTGAAATACAGGAGGTGCCTGTATTAGAAAGCGCTTCTGTTTAGCGTAGCCTCCATCTCATCTTTCCTCTTCCTAGGGATGAGTCAATGAAGGTCATCTCCGTTGCGACTGGCTTAAACATAATGCCGTGATAACGCATTGCTGCACGAGTGTACAATAGGCATTTCTTATTATTCGCTTCCGATTTAAAACGGCATTGAGTTGTGATCATCTAATGATTGTGTTTTGAAAGGCAAGCACAAAGCCACCAGAGACGGAATATGTGTAATAAATAAGTGTAATTATTCAACATATACAATTGAATGCACTGTGAACATTCCGAACTTTCTCTCCAATTTACATGAATGTATTCAGCGGTTACAAATGTACCCTTTGCATGGCGGAATACTTGAATCTGATTGGTCAGAAAGTGTGGATTCATTTCATATAACACCATGGCTCTGTCAGTAGCTCCAGCTATAACATAAACTGTAAGGTCATGTTATTATGCTAATTTTAATATGCTATGGTATAGAAACATCTCATACACAGGGACATGTCCTGTAATCTAAGCAGATTTTTTAAATATTGTTGTATTGCTTATTTTAATCTCACACATCTTGTTAGGAGACTTCTGTGTAAACATTTATGATAGGGGTCTCAGGTGTCTGAACTTTGTAATCATGATGTTTTGTAAATTTTACAGGCACAGGACTGAGGAGTTTCCTATTTCTGGCTTCTCAGTAAAATGACAAGCTGTGTTTTTTGTCTTATTTGTCTTATTAACCGGAGGAACTAGTTTGTCTCGGTGATGCTCCATAACATTCAACAGCAGTGAACAAAATCAATATTTCATTCATTAATAAATTTAAATTAATAAAATCGATGTGTGCGAAAACATGCCGCAGACCATGCGGTTATATGAAAATAATCCACTTCAGGATGATCCACTTTTTGCCGTGCATTATTTTCATAGCTGTTCAACAGAGAAAATACTAGTTTAAAATACTAACTGTGTCACAAAATGTTTAGATCTTCATCTTCATCTTCAGTTTATTCTGGTTAGAGTTGTGTTGGATCTGGAGCACCAGGCGTGAGACAGGGGATACTCCCTGGATGGGAGCCAGTCCATCTCAGGGCACCATGTGTACATTCATACACACCTTGGGGCAATTTAGAGTCACCAATCCGCCTGCCAGCATGTTTTTGGGAGCTGGGAGGAAATCGGAGGAGCCTGCATGTGTATATTAAACTCTATACAGACAGTAACCCAAACTGCAGAGACCCTGTAGCTGTGAGGTTGTGAGGCTAGCTCCTGAAACACTCATAAATCAGATGTGTAAATAAATGTTAAAAAAGCCTGATGCGTAAATCGTCTAGGATTAAAATTGCTTTATCTTTATCAGGAAATGGAAGGAAACAACAGGACTCAGAGTAAACCCTTATGGAGAAAAAAAATACTTGACATGAAAATGGGGAGAATGCGCTTTGAATATTATGGAGCATCAACATACTGCCCTGGTACATTATCCTGCCTTCTCTAAATAGACATTGCCATGCTTCATTACTACAATGGAAATATTAGTATACTGTATATGGAGCCTCTACAGAACACCACTTTACAGAAACTTTTTGACATTTAAAGACATCATAAATTCTGTTTTGAACGCTAGCATCTAATAAAACGTTAGCATCAAACCTAGTGTGCACTATGTTGCACTTTATGTGGCTAGGACAACTTACTTTAAATCCTTAGCTGTGTTTTGTTCTATGTAGCTCCATGTTGTTTTATGTAGCGCCAGGGTCCTGGAGAAATGTTGTTTCATTTCACTGTGTACTGCGTCAGTTGTATATGGTTGAAATGACAATAAAAGCTTTGTGACCTGCGACTATTAGTACATCATGACTCTAAATGACTCTCAATATAGTCTCTTTGGACAAAGGCGTTTGCAAATATATATATATATATATAAATAAATAAAAATGCTATCTAGCTAAACATGGATGAAGCAAGACAAACCAAATAGTATATACAATATAAAAATAAATACACATATACAAATATATACATCAAGCACCCTTACCCTATACTAAATAAAAATTAACTAAATATTAGATATTTGATTTTATCTTCTCTGAAGGCCTAGAATGCCTTGAGGGTTCCCTTACGGTGATTACTGCATGTACCAAGTGGTACACCAATGATACCCCATTTACAGACACCTTCTAGTCAATGAACATCTTGCCAAGAGTCCACTGATTACATGTCACCCACTCCACTTCAGCAGCTACTGAATCCTCGGTCTGCTATAAATGGTCCTCATCCTCGCCCATCCCTTTCTCTCCTCTTAATCCAGAGAGTCAAGTAGTTTTTATCCTACATAATCCCTGGAATAAAGTTGTCTGTTTCCCTGCTACATCCTGTTCCTAATCAACTTAATGGAGCCCACAATATGTTATTGATCTCTGTAGATATGTGGTCTGGTCTCTTGTTGAAGTGAAGGTTTGGCTGAACAGATGCAACATTTCTTTACTTCTTTTAAGAAAGCTTTATGCAAATATGAATAAAAAGGCCTTTGGATTTATTTTCATTTTTTTGGTAAGCTTGTTTTGTTCTCTTTTTTCTTCAGATCTATTTAATGGATATCTTGACCCTCTTGGCTGAGGTATACCCTTGGAAAGATTTAGTTCTTGACCCATGAAGTGGATGCCTTTACCCCCTTCCCTAATCTAAGCACTAGCGTGAGTTCGTAGCTGTACAGTTTTGCTGAACTAAATCTGCTCGCGCAAATCAGATGACATCCAGCTGGATGCCATAAGAAACAGACACATAATGACAATTCACTTATCCCTCTGTGAGAATCAATTCTCCCACAATACACCTGTCACAGAGCCCTCAGTAAAGGTAATTTGTGCGACAGGCTGACATTGTAATTGGGCTTGAATTTTTCAGTGACCATTTTACAAGCACTCCTTTGAACCGTAATGAAAAACTCAACTGCTCAATGAGTAGCTGACAGGCTAAACTGAGCTATTTTGTCTTAATTAAAACTTCTCCATATATAACTCAAATGAGGAACATTTTAGAACGTCAGAATGAATGTTGCAGAGATGAACTGGCTGATCCCTCCATTTCTGTGCAAACCAGTAAAAATGCAGGCCACTATGTGCTTGGATACATTCGGACAGAAAGGGGATAAAGCTCAAAGCAGATGTTTTTCTACATTTATATGAAGGTGTGGCTGGAAACATAATGGCAGAGGTATAAAAAAAAATGCCCCCAAATCTGCTGTGCGATTATTCACTGCTTAGACATAACAGATGACATATTTATGGTCACCGCCCCCTTTGAAATGTGATTGACCTTAGGAGCCCCGTCATTTCCTTGTACCATGTTTAATGAATTCCCTTTCAGATGTGTATTTTAACTGGGAAGCTAGTGTCAAGGTTGGAATGGAGGAAGCAAAATGTTAGGCCAGGCTTGAAAACCCGGGTCAGCTGATGCGGCAGTCTACCAGAATGAAACCTTGTAAAATATCCTGCCTCAGATCTGCTCAGAAGTCTATACATTACATAGAAAGACATGCAGATACCTTATGGCATCCTTGGTAACCTTGCTGTGCCCCTTTTGCCCCTCTCTCCCCCTCTCCAAACCCAGTGTCTAGATAACAAATAACAAATCTTCCCTGCTTCCTGAAACTAAGATCTGATGATGGCGTTACTGTCGTAATTATTTTTTAGTTAGCACAGATCAGTTCAAGTATAAATTAGGAGATTGCAATGAATCGCTTGCCTCAGGATTTGTGACCTTTTTTTCATCTCAACTCTAAGAATGAATCTGTCATCACCTAGTCATACAGTCTAACTGCTGGTTGATTGCCCCCTTTTAATGTGATATTACTTGGAACACCCATGTAGTTGCTTCACCAGCCCATTTTCCAGGCCCAATGACAAGTTCTACATACCTTATCAACTACACGGGCCCATCACAATTGGTCCGAACCTTTCTGACCCACAGGTTGGCCTCCAGTCATCAATGATGTACAGTCAGTAATCCCTAAAACTACATTGCAGCCATACTAGTGGTGATTGACGAGTAAATTTTCTTTCTGGACACTCTACCAGGTTCTGCCACCAAACTCCAGAGGGTGACCAAAATCATAAATGTAACCAAATATAAATATATTATTAAACTGTTGTCCATCTGGACCGGGTCAGGAAAAAAGTCAGGAAAGTGATTTTTACATTTAGTCACACACTGGTGTGTGGTCAGATATAAAGCCTTGGGATGAACACAACATTAGTAACTGGCTGGTCAGGGTTGCTAGGTGATAGAGGATCTATGCTTTCAAGTTGTTCATGCATCTCTGAATCTGTCGATCCTCATAACTGTCCAACATGCCAAGATTCTTGTTAGTGTGACATGAATGAGTGGTTGAATGTTTAGCGGATTTACATGGCATCGATATTTTAACCCATACTCTAACCAGCAAGAGAAAATGATTAGAATTTCGAATCGATCCAAATAGGGTCAAAATCAGAACAAAGTAAAATATCTGGATTAAATTTTTCTTCCTGTGAGAGCAATTATGGATATATATGAGTGACCAAGCAGACCAGCTCCACATCCTTGTAGTAATCACCTAGTACTGTTTGCAGCAGATACCCTGTGTGTTTTCTCTTTAAATTGTCAAACATATTGTTCATTTGTTTCTATTTATCTAATGGTTTCCCACTTAAACCACAGATGATATTATCTATGTATATATATATATATGATACTTGCAAAGGGCTTTTTTCTTCTGTTAAAAAGTCATCACACTACATGATGGGCATTAGCATCAACCCTAAGAGGTTTCCCTTTGTGAGTGCCTGAAACCATCAGTAAAGTAATGTTCAATTATACACACCATTTGTCATCTGCTGTTGCGCAAAAATTACAGCGTGAGGTCAAAGTCACACATTGGGTCTCACCATCACTTGAATATCCATGTTCAAAAATACATTGACAGGAAGGGGAGAAAAAGCTGACCTCTCCGGAAAATTAGTGCTGAGAACTCTACTCTGACAACATAACTCACCTTGGTGTGAAATCTCTACTCCAAATTGACTTTTTTTTTTCCAGTTTGTAATAGCCCATAATAAAGATTGCCACTTTACCATAATATGAATACACATTTCTTAACAGCTTATACAGCAGCTCTACTGATTAGCATTATTGACTGAGGCACTTTTAACAGCTTCTGCAGTAGTTAATGGAAGGTTAATGTTAGAGTCACAAGGAAAGCTTTGCCTAAAACAAGTTTATCGATTGTACAGCTCAGTAGGGATTTTAGTCAAGATTAGATAAATGCACTACACTACTTTTGTATTTATATATATATATATATATAGACACTGAATCAATCACTATAGCAGATGATTTAAAGGACAAAAAAGGACGCTCTTTTTAGAAGTCAACATTATTATTTATGGTGTGATTGTGCAGTATCTTCTATACACTAAGATACTAAATATCACTAAGGAAATATTAACTTATACCAAATTAATAAATTAAGGATCATTTTTATTCATTTATTTATTTATCTTTATTAATTTAGAGCGAAATATAAACTGGAATCCACCGTATCATATACATTCACACACACATACACACACACACACACCCAAGGGGCAATTATAGTAGTGTCTGGGCAGTAGGAAGAAACCCCAAAACATCCAGAAAACCCACACAAACATGGCATGGAACATATCAAACTTGGCAGAGGATGTACCCCAGGCTTAGACTCTAACCACAGACCCTGGAGCTATGAGGCACCAACATTTTCTTGCTTCAACATCATGCTGCTTCCCCCCCTCAATACAACAATTATTTGTTCGTAATAGCATCCAGCAAATATGGTGCACATTTGTCTTGTTCACACCCAATTCAGCCATAAAAAATACACTTGTTTAGAACAAACCCATTATTGAGAATGAAAGTAATTTGAATCAGTGCATTGACGTAGTGAGGATGGGTCTATGTATATCACTAGCTAGACCTTGAATGTCACACTCGTGTCACGTTCCTTTTTAATTTCCAAGGAACACCCTGTCAAATACTCTAGTAATCATCCCTGTGGAGATTGACAGCTCTAGAGATTAAAGACAGAAAGGCAATAAAATCTGAATAGGAAAGATTAAGCCACCAAGCAGCATCATAACCTGGCATGCAGGCCAGCGATTGCATGCTTTGATTAAAAAAGAAAACAGCGATTCTGATTAAGGAATGGGTCTCTGACCTAAATGACATTCCTCAGGTCCTACTTGATGCTAACATCCTGGAGGTAATTAAATTCTCCCCCTTTCCCTCAGCTTTGGTGAATGTTTAATAGAGCCTTCAAACCCAAGAGGCAGCAAAATCAGACCGTGGGAATTTTACGGATGCCATAGATTCTCTGGCAAATTAATTAACTTGTGTTTTCAAGGGAGGGTTGGCATGCATCGTTTATTTCAGGTCATTTCAATAACACCAATTTAGCCAACAGTTTCAAATTGTAACCCATCACTCAACAGGCGCCTGAATCAACCGGGACTTGTCACAGCTAAAATGATAAAGCTGGGATACCATTTGAGACACAGTAAATAATCTCTTGTCTTCCTATATCAAATAATACAATTATGTAAAAAAAAAAAAAAAAAAAAAAAAAAAAAAAAATATATATATATATATATATATATATATATATATATATATATACACTATATTGCCAAAAGTATTCGCTCACCTGCCTTGACTCGCATATGAACTTAAGTGACATCCCATTCCTAAGCCATAGGGTTCAATATGACGTCGGTCCACCCTTTGCAGCTATAACAGCTTCAACTCTTCTGGGAAGGCTGTCCACAAAGTTTAGGAGTGTGTTTATGGGAATTTTTGACCATTCTTCCAGAAGCGCATTTGTGAGGTCACACACTGATGTTGGACGAGAAGGCCTGGCTCTCAGTCTCCGCTCTAATTCATCCCAAAGGTGTTCTATCGGGTTGAGGTCAGGACTCTGTGCAGGCCAGTCAAGTTCATCCACACCAGACTCTGTCATCCATGTCTTTATGGACATTGCTTTGTGCACTGGTGCACAGTCATGTTGGAAGAGGAAGGGGCCGGCTCCAAACTGTTCCCACAAAGTTGGGAGCATGGAATTGTCCAAAATGTCTTGGTATGCTGAAGCATTCAGAGTTCCTTTCACTGGAACTAAGGGGCCAAGCCCAGCTCCTGAAAAACAACCCCACACCATAATCCCCCCTCCACCAAACTTTACACTTGGCACAATGCAGTCAGACAAGTACCGTTCTCCTGGCAACCGCCAAACCCAGACTCGTCCATCAGATTGCCAGATGGAGAAGCGGGATTCGTCACTCCAGAGAATGCGTCTCCACTGCTCTAGAGTCCAGTGGCGGCGTGCTTTACACCACTGCATCCGACGCTTTGCGTTGCACTTGGTGATGTATGGCTTGGATGCAGCTGCTCGGCCATGGAAACCCATTCCATGAAGCTCTCTGAGCACTGTTCTTGAGCTAATCTGAAGGCCACATGAAGTTTGGAGGTCTGTAGCGATTGACTCTGCAGAAAGTTGGCAACCTCTTCGCACTATGCGCCTCAGCATCCGCTGACCCCGCTCCGTCAGTTTACGTGGCCTACCACTTCGTGGCTGAGTTGCTGTCGTTCCCAAACACTTCCACGTTCTTATAATACAGCTGACAGTTGACTGTGGAATATTTAGGAGCGAGGAAATTTCACGACTGGATTTGTTGCACAGGTGGCATCCTATCACAGTTCCACACTGGAATTCACTGAGCTCCTGAGAGCGACCCATTCTTTCACAAATGTTTGTAAAAACAGTCTGCATGCCTAGGTGCTTGATTTTATACACCTGTGGCCATGGAAGTGATTGGAACACCTGATTCTGATTATTTGGATGGGTGAGCGAATACTTTTGGCAATATAGTGTATATATATATATATATATATATATATATATATATATATATATATATATATATATGTATATATATATATATAATATATATATATTATTCTGTCATGTGATTAAAAAAAAGGTTCGGCAACTACTCAAATGAAAATGAATTTTTGACACACTAATAATTATTAAATAGACGATAATTCTTTTAAACTCAAAGAGAAAGAAGTTTTTTTATTAGTTCTGGACAATGAAAGGTATTTAAGTGGGAGCTAAACTTATCTACTATTAACTATCTATTCATTTAAAATACTGAAAAACTTTTTGGGATTTTTTAAATAATTCATTATTTCATTGTTATTATAGCATTTTTAAAAATATACATTTAAAAGGTGCTATAATTTATTTTCTTCCATTTTGATAACATTTAAATTTAGACATGTGACCAATGCTACTATGAACAATGGATAGATAGATAGATAGATAGATAGATAGATAGATAGATAGATAGATAGATAGATAGATAGATAGATAGATAGATAGATAGATAGATAGATAGATAGATAGATAGATGAAGAATGAGGATTCAAAAGATGTTTCAGACTTCCAGGAAGACACCTTTAGACACGTTTGTCTTATTGTTTGTTCTTATTGTTAATTGCATTTATAGAAAGTTACTTGGGTGTAACTGACATGGAAGACTGGAGATGTGTCCTTGTCCTCATCTTGATTACTGAAGACACTGGTGGGCCACATGGTTTATTTTTTCTTGTTCTCCCATTTAACAAGCCTGAGGAAGCCAGGAAGTCTGTAGAGTGTAGAAATTATATCTATGCAATAAAATGCACTTCATTATATATTATTATATAGTAAAATACCATACTATATGTGCAGAATTATGTATATAAGATTGCTTGTGATGAGCTGTTTGTATTAGAGTTCAGGAGTATAAAGTAGGTGTACATAAAAACCACAAGGAAAAAATCTAGAGCTCGAAGATTTGATCTGTTCTTTATTTGATCTAGAATGGTATAATAAAAAATGTTATACGTTACTAATTTTCCAAAATGTTCAACCAATTTTTGTTGTCCATGTTTGGCATACTGTCCAAAGGGGAATACCAGGATTTTTCAAAGAATACAAAATCATCACATTTTTGCCTTTTCCCAGGAAGACGGATGGATAATGTCATCACAGCAGGCCCATGACCTCCACTTCATCCCATGTACTTACCTCCTATTGTAGATGTGTCATGGAAAAGTGCAGCTTGGGCCAAAAAAAATCTTTTACAATCAGGCCAGTTTGTCGCGCAATCAGTTCAGGATTCTTTTCTGGGACATCCTATTCAGCATTATTCTTAAATCCATGTCCCCAAGTATAACCCATTGTTCACCTGTTCCAGAAAATAAGCAAAAATAAATAAATAAATAATATATATATATATATTTTTTGACCATTTATTAGAACCCACCTTTACACCAAAACCCTAATGCTTATCATTTTCATTTGAATTTATTTCTCTGCTTTCGTCATTCTTTTTTGTTTGGGTTTAAATACATCCCTATTGACTGTGGTCTTTACAGAAAAAGTGTTTTCAAGATCACATGTATGTCCTAGTTTTGTAGTTTTTGAGCAATTATTGCTCATTTTTATGAAGGGGCGCCAATAATTTTCAAGGGGAGGCATTATCATGGAAAACTTATTGTCTTTTGCCATGTGTAGATTTCCCTTCAGTCTCAGGAGCTCTTCACAGATGATGTGCAGCTCTCTGCAGGACACTACAGTCACGCTCGGCGCTGTAGGGTATAGTCGGAGCCATCACAATGTCGTCTGGACCTCGGTGCGTATTCTCGGAATGGCATATATAAATATAATGCCCTCCAAATTGTTCCACACATATAAGCTGTTGGTTCAGAAAGACATTGATTTTATGTCTTCTGTTCTCTAAATGTAGCCTTTTTTTATTGATTCTGCTGATTGGCAGAAAATTGCTAAAAAAGTATAGACATCGAACCAAGTCAACATACAAAGACATTGAAAAACATATGATCAGTGTAAATAGTGGGTGCTCAGCTATAATTGCACCTAATAAAGGGCTGTGAAGTGTCTGTTTCTATTTTAAGAGTTTCTGAGCTTTGTAGAGAAAAAAAAAGAAAAGATTTTTTGTTTTTACTACTACATCAATAAAAAATATTCTTTGTTAGCTTGAACGACAACCTGATATTCACATTCAGATGCTCAGAAAGGCTTTATTAACTGAATTATGTGTGTGTATGTGTGTATTATTTAGCATTTTGTCAGTGATTTCCGACCGGTCGATGTAAAGGGGCTGGAATCAATAAAGAGCATTAAAGATCATTAAAGACCGTCGCGTATAGTCTGAGAGTGTGTGTCAAAAATGTGAGGTGAAGACACCAATTGCTGGAAGTTTCAGGTTTTTAAAACAGACCTCGATCCTTGGAGCTTCACTTTTGAGCCTTTTTGAGTCTTTCCAAGAACGTTTTAAGACCTAGGAGACCATACAGTAGCTAAAGATGAAAACAACATAACTATACAATAAAAATCTGTTGTGTACTGCTTACAAGACAAAGACAAAATCCTTTTATTCTCGTTACACTTCAATGCCGCATTTACTACAGTGTTGTGGAATTCTCCGATTCTGGTTGGTCAGGAGATCTATAAGCAGCTCTTATAGTAGTTTGTTGTAATTTGTTGTTTACCAAGAAATTACAAGTTGGAAACTCTACATCTAAGTCTCCAGAACATGTAATAGTTGACATGGGGACACTTTCTATAAGGAGGGATTTATTTATCATTGTTGGACGTAGTTTCCAGTGTCAGAGTTGTGCTGTAGTGATCTGAGGTTCAGCTGTATGTTTATGTTTTCCAGCACATGCTCCTGCATTTTTGTCTTAATATCAGTTTAGGAAGAGAAAATAAGAGAGGCTAGTGAGGGAACTACTGACTATAACTGCAATAATGCAAGTATAATTATAAAGCTATAATTTGTTTTCGGACACAAAATTAAACATAACTGCAAATGTGCTGTATATGACCATGTATATGTCATTCTTTAATCAATACATAATTGTCAGGTGATATAGAAGAAATAATACACTTCAGGATATGCTGTAATAGAAACAGAATAACCTGCATGTGGTAACCCTGGTGCAATGAAGCTGGACGGAAGCACACTGTGTGTTTATTAGTATTTCCAGTTTCTAGAGGCCCAGGAGCATCCAGCATCTGTAAAAGAATTGGCAAGGAAATGTCTAGAAACCAGTAGGAAAAATCTTAGGAAATCCCTCTACCGCACCCCATCATCCAACCCCAGCTCCAAGTTTTGGTCTGGCACTCATGTGTTCCTGGACTTACTCATGGCCTCATTAACACTTAAAATGTAATTTGCAAATCTTTTCGCATACACATTCATTTCCAGTTACATGTCACATGTGGTTTTATTTTTCTCGTACCTTTGCCAGTCTTTCTGTGTCTGTTTTACTTTATGGTTATGTATTTGCACTCCTTCACTTTATCTGCCCCGGTTTCTCTTTGTGCTTACAACTACTACGAATCGTGGTGTGTGTGTATGTATGTGTGTGTGTGTGTGTGTGTGTGTGTGCGTGTGTGTGTACAGAATGTACCTTTGTTCCTTTTAATAAAGCACAAAATTCAACAATAAAAGCTTATTTTATGACAAGTTAAGAGCGAAAAAAGCATTCCACAAAGCATGTGGAAATAAGACACAGACATTGGAAATAATTTAATATTGCTTTCAATTTTGCAAATCAGTAACTAAAAATATAATTAATACTATTTTATATTTTGCACAATTATAATAGCTACATGTAAATGACATGTAATTGTGGTTTTTTGGGAGGTGAGGACATTACACCCTACATTTAGTTACACGACATTTATCACAATCTGCCATCTATAATTATCCACTCCTGTACTACTGACTTGTATAATTAATAATTCAACCTGCTATTGCGCTCTTGAAGACAGAAATTCATACTTGTCTTCGATGCTTTGCATGAAAGGAGGTTGAAACATGCAAACATGACAGCTGATGTTCAAATGGCATCATTTTCCAAGTGTTTGGCCTGTAATTTGCATAACTTTGGCATTAGCGTTAAGCTTACAGGATACATGATAGCTTAAGGAATGTGTTTCTGGGTGCAGACCAAACCTAGTCCTGGATTTATAAGGATTTGCTGTGGAGACTTTCCATTGACTGGGTAATTTCAAGGGTAAATACAAGTGTAGGTTTAATATGTGTCTGGAAAATTGGCACTAGAATGATCTTTTAGTTTTTTATTTGGTCTGTATCATGAAGGCCACTATTTTAACTCTTTAAACTTTTTGCTAGTTATTCATAAAGTCTATAACTATAATTAAGCTAACAGGAAATGGGATGTGGAAATTTTTTAACTCTGTTTAGACAGTCGTCAGTGGTATTTTTGTTTATTCATATTGATTCTTATATAAGACTTTTTCCCCGTTGTGCTGCTAGTATTCCTAACACATGACACCACGGAGATCTTAAAGCCACCTCTGATTCCTGAGAAATCCGGGTCTTAGCAAGTAAAGGGAAATACTCCCTTCAAATACCCTCTTCAATGGCAAGTTTTGTGCTTTGCAGTGGTAGAGTTTATAAAATAAAATAAAATAAAATAAAATAAAATAAAATAAAATAAAATTAAATAAAATTAAATTAATAAAATAAAATACAATAAAATAAAACAATAAAATAAATAAATAAATAAATACCAATATAAACAGGTCATTTGCATCATAAACATGATTCTTTTAATGATAATATTTTAATTATACGTTAATATGAAACAATAATACACATTGTACAGAATAATTTAATCACAGATCCAGATTTCCTTATTTTTATTGCTGATAAAATGCAAAAGCTTTCTCTGTGTTGCTAATTTAACCTTGTAACCAAATCTCCAATCTTATGTTTCCTAATTATTTGTTGAACCACTGTTATCGTTCTGACCCACAGAACTGATGCAGTTCATCACTGCGTACAGTCCAATTGGAAAATAATGAACCCAAAGTTCCGCTGTTTCCTGTTTGGACTGGTTCTTATTTTAGATGCACTAAATGTGCAGCCATAGAAACCTTTATTCTTCATTAGCACAGACCTCAGAATACAGTATAGACTTTGTGTGTACACAAAGTACATGGATTAGATCTGGATATCAAAAAACCAAAACAAACAAACCTATATCTCATTAATGTACACAGTAATATGCAGCAAGTTGGGCTGGACTGATTTGACTGTAATGTGGATTGTCAGAGTGTGTCAAGCACATCTGTTATGAACAACTGGACTGAGTCACAAGCAACATTTGTCAGCTTTTGTAAACCTCATACTTCATCATTCATTATCTCAGATACTGTGGAAACTGTGTAGTATAGGCAGTATACTAGGCTATTACGTTTGTTTGGATTTAGCAATTAAATTTTCATATGAATGTTTACTGCAAAAACAAAACTGTAATACTGTAAATACTGTAAAGACAAAAAACAAAAACAAAACACTAATATAACATTTTATATACATGACTAAAAAATCATGCCACCCAATGAAAGCGTTAAGTTCCACCAGTGGACTGAAAAAATGCTTATCTTAGAGCCTATAAAATTAAAATATTAAACACTACAAATTCAATACAAGTTCATAACACAGAACACTTAGAATATCCAAAAAATACACACTAATTACTCCTCTATTTCACAATGTTATATGCAGTGTTCCAAAGTAACTAAAGTATATGTCCAACTGCTATTGGCTAAAATAAATAAGTGAGTAAGTGAATAAGTGAATAAGTGAATAAATAAATAAATAAATAAATAAATGAATAAATGAATAAATAAGAAAGATATTCTTTAAAACTGTTTTAAATGTATTTTGTAAGCATTTATACTGACCTATAACTCTAGAATCAACTAGAGTTTCTAGAAGACATATACAGATTTTAAAGTATTGTGCATATTGCAATAATGATGGGCTAAAAATGAGAAGAAATGCCAACTTAGACCTAAAGAAATGTTAGATCTTCACGTAGCTGTCTTTAACAGTCACTACATCATTGTTTCCATATCGGAACAGGAGCCATTTGAGGTAGCTAACAACCCATTCAAATAACCTTGAATGGATCTTTTTTCTATAACCAAACGATCAATCAATCAATCAATCAATCAATCAATTAATATTGAGTGCATGTTTCACTCAGATGCATTCATTTAATATGAACATATATGAATAAAAATACAGTTGTTGATGCAAAAAAAAGGTATGCTTTCCGATGAAGGTATAAATCTAGCACCTGGAATTGTTCTTCACTTTTCTTCTCTGGGATATCCTGTGTAGAATTCCTTGAGGAAAAGGATTCAGGTAGTACCCCTGAAAGCCTAGAACCATTAAACATCTAATGAGTGTACTATACCTGCCAAGAAAATATCAATGCACTGTTCATTTTGCTTCATTCATGTAGCGCAGGATTTAGTAAAACTGAAATGCCTCATTATTTATTAACAACACAAAGGTAACTGCCAAACAGAATTATTTCAACCTCAGCACTGCAACGCAAACTGTTTTCACAATGGGGAAGGAAAACTAATTGCTTAATCAAGGCGCTGTTTGCAATTACTACTTTGGCTAAACATCTTAAGCCAAAAACCCATAATGTAATAAATCCCCAACAAAGCAATATTTACCACTTATAAACCTGTGTTTACACTGCAGTCATCACCAGCAGATTAGAAGGGAAATTACTAATAATGACTGGTTTGAGCAAATGCGATGCTTTTATGCAAATATCTGGACTGTGAATATGACCTGGAAACAAAAGACTTTGCAGCCAGTGACTGGAAGGCAGTGCATTAGTGGATCAATTATACATGACTCCTCCTTAATAAACAGCCTGGATGGGGGTTACTATAGCAACTGGGATGAAAAGGCAGAGGAAAAAAAAATAAATAAAATAAAACACCCATTTGGTAACATTGGTATGATCAAATATTTGCATAAATCATATAATATGTACAAGCCCCAAACATGAAAATAGTCTGCTAAACATGAGAATACTGATGAATTTGAATCATATTTATTATATAGGGCTATGGCATAGTTAAATGCTGTTCAGCAAACTGAGCAATATTTAATCCTAGAACATAGTTACACAAATGCAGCTTAATTACAAACAATGGGACGCTAATCGGAATGGACGCGAGAATAAATATGAGTGAATGTGGCAGTAAATAACAGGACTGCAACATTCGAGTTATAAAACAATGCAAATGTACTGTAAATGGAAACAGACATAAAGTGGAAGTGCAATTTTATAACAGAATCACAGTGTACTGATCGTGAAGGTTAAGTGTATTTAGGTCAGATAGACTTCTGTAGCGTTCGGCGCTTGGGAAAATTAGTCCCAGTAAAAGCAGAAGGAGTAATAAATAATTAGAATTTGACTGAGGCAATGATGTGACTAAAATCCCAGGAGGAGATATAGGTTTGTTCATCTAAACATGACCTAATGTAAATATTATTATCCGTATTGCGCTAATATAGAAATGAACAAAAATACACAGCAAAAAAGCAAATGAAAACAATACGAAATTTCCAAACAAGGGATCTTTCGCATCATTAAACTTTAAACTTTTTTTCAGGTTTAAGGTTAGCATTCATACCTCATCTTGCAACTTGCAACAATCTATGAGATATTTTTTAATCTACATTGTCTTTTCAATTTACATTAATTTCTCACGAGATCTAGCAAAAAAAAAAATATGTTGCATATGTTGAATCATAAAAATGTTTACAAAGAAACATTTAGAAAACAACTTTAGACAACTTTAGAATATTATCTGGGCCCATAGGTAGATTTATCTGATTGGCTTAATATTGAGTGTGCTAACTACGAACACGCATAATTTCCTCACAGCTTATGATTATATGTTTTAGTGTTATCCAGTATGATCAAGATAATGTTGCACACTGGAGCTATTTATTAAGCAAACCTGAAACTGCCTAATTTTTTAACCTGATTTTCCTATGCATTGCTTTCATAAATGGTGAAATTCTAACAATGTAAAACTAAACTTTCTGTGATCTACTCAAACACTAGATGTATGCTGTTATTTGTACTGGCACTGAGGCTATTGGTTCTGTGATTCAAAACATTGTCAGGGGTAATAATGTTATCAGAACCAAATCTCTCTCATGCACCAACGATGTCCCATTCATCCTGATACTCTACTCCCAAACAAGATCTTTTTAAAGCATCGGTTTGCCTGAAGACCTTGATGACTTTCCAAAATTGGTTATGGATTTGTTTTGTTATCGGAACCAAATCTTTCTCCTGTACCAACAATGTCCCTCAGTAATAGTCTGTACACTGTGATACATAATTGTAGCTTACTATCTACTGCCTAAGTTGGTCTGAAGCCTGTTTCTTGTCGTGAAGTTCTTTTGACAATTCATCAGTAAAATAGGAAAATAATTGCCCATTCTAGAGTGATGTGTATGAGTGCTGTTTCATCAGTTAGCCAATTACTCTTACACAATCTTTCATGAAGAAGATCGTATTTGGGCATCACTGAGCTAAGTGTCGGAAATGTTTCTGATTCTGATTGTATATCAATATAATATATCTATATATATATATCTTTCCATTTTTCACTGTGTTAATTGTTAATATAATGCATGTTGAATGTTATAACTTTGTCTTTGTGTATCAGTGTCCATAATTGTCTCCTAATGATCATTAGAATGCATCCATCCATCCATCCATCCATCCATCCATCCATCTATCTATCTATCGAATGGGAAACCAAAGGAAACATTTTATACAGTCCTATGGCTTGGGTTTATCTACTTAGCAGAGAGCTACAGCAAGGATGTGGCAAATGCGGAGATATTAATTACAATATCGAATCTCTCGTTTTAAATAATTAAAGAATTAAATAAAAGAAATGTCCCCCATAAACTGGTAAAATGGCCTAGGAACATTTTTATCTTCCCAAAGAATGCAAGAGCTTATAAATATGCATAAATACACAAATTGGAAACGCCCCTATGTTGTTGACTCCCCCTCTGTCATGCAATCACTCAGGTATGTTGACAGTGGACTGACGGGATGCTTTATGTTCCCAGCTGCCCTCATGACTGTATTACTTTCTGGCTCTGACTTTTAGTGATGCTGTCATAGCTAGACCGAGGCGAGAGTCATTGCTAGAGTCCTCACTTGCCCTCTGATCACAACGTCCACCCTTCCAAACCACTGTAGAATAACAGCATACCTAATCATCTGTTCTTTATTGTTCTCTGTTGCTCACCTGCTGCTTGATGTGATGCTGTTGCCTGATTCTGGCACACTTTCACTGCTGTGGCTCTTCTGATTCATCCTGATACTCTTCTTCTGCTTGGAACCTCTGACTCACTTTCTTCTGGTGTGGATGATTGCACATAGATACCCTAAAGATTTCACTGCCCAAACACCTGTACCTAAGAACTGCTCCTGAAATCAAAAAGACAGATGATATTCATAATGTACATACCATTAAACATGTATTAGTTTGATGTTATAGTATACTGTTGTAGAACAGAAATATGATCATAATCCTGTTATCTGGTGTTTTTAAAGTCCTTTTGAATCTGGCTCCTCTCAAGCTTGTCATCTTAGCGAGATTTTCCTTGTAACTCTTATCTCTGGCTTGATTATTAAGCATCCAGACTGAGATCCAGAAATCTGTAAATCTCCTCTGTGACAAAATCTCGTGTTAAAAGCACTATACAAATAAAAATTGACTTGAATTATAGACACTATGAGGTGAATTTGCTATTGCTACATAGCAAGGAAGCACACAAGCAATTCTGACAACTGTACTAGGATGAAAGAAACCATCCTGACTGTCCAGCTTGAATGCAAGTAAAAGTTTTATTTTAATATGGGAACAAGATATTTTTGAAGAATCGGTTTTGTCTGAAGACCTTGACGGCTTTCCAAAATGGTTTCTGTCAAATCTGGTCTGATTTGTACAAATGTTATGACTGAGTTTGCAGAAATGTTGGCTAAGAAAACTCATTCCCACAGCTTTACTTTGTATTGTAAGCAACATAGACCTACTGAGTTTTATTTATTTTTTGATTACATAAAGTACAGGCTGCAGGTTCAGCGCTAATCACTGGAAACCTGTGTGCTGTATGCATTTATGTATAGATTTTCATGGTACCAAAGCCATGCTAATTACAGCTGCTAGCATGTGGAGCAAATTTCTTACCCTACTGTAAAGGTAGAAGAATGTTTCCTACTGATAATGTTGTTTTCTTCGCCTTTGACAATTACAGATGTGTTTTTTTAATCATTACTTCACTAAAACCTGTACTTTTATTTATAGCTATAGAGGTGAGTTCCTCCCGCTATTTATTTTAGATTTAAGGATTTAAAACATTTTAGACATTTAAGTCTAAAAGATGCTAAAATGAAAAATCACTGCCAGCTTTTAAGACTTTAGTAAAGGAATAATGCAACAAAGGTCTTTTGCCAGAATGGCCCATTATACTGTTAAAAAGAAATATAAATTCCATTTTCTCCCACTCTATTTAAGGCAACATTAATTTTTCAGATGAAAAAGTACTGCTACTTACATATTGATCCAGGCATTATAGGATCATTAAGGCTTCAGAATGATAACATTGAAGTGATTAGTAGTTCTGTAAAAGGGTCATACTCTCCGGAGTGGAGCGAAGCAGATCAAGGAAGTCACGGCGAATCCCAAATGGTTTTCGTATGCAATAATTTATTTAAGTGCAAGATCAGATAAAACCATTGAAGGTGAAAGTAAAATGTATCCCGGCGTTCTCTACCATTTATCAAAATCAACGACTTCTACCTAAATCATACATTTTTTTAAAAAAAAAGAAAGAAAGATAAAAGTGCATGACAGAGCAGTCCACTGTAATGCGCTTATAATTTCTGCCATAATTTAAAGGACTGCAATTATACCTTATAGGAAATATTATTGTCCGTTGAAAGACAGGACAAAGTCAGACTTTCTGAGATTACAGAATTTCAAGTAACACTTATCTATAATCATTTGCTAAAAAACAATATATAAACACTTAACTAATCATTTTCAATGATGAGCTAATACATGCTCTCATCCTTTTGTGCATCAGGAAATAAAGAAGTCTACACATTAACAGCCTCTTAGTATGAATAGACATTAATAATGATAATTGTATAATTGTTACTTATGAACAACTCCTTTCCATTGAGTTCATTTATGTTGCGGAAAGTCCATTTGGAAAATAAAGAGCTCGAATATACTAGAAGCTATAATGCAAACGTGAAATGCAGTTAAATTTACATTCGATTTCAATATGAATTCTTTTTTAAACTAAACCCTAACACAGGAGATAATACATTTCTATATATATCATATACAGTTACAGTCATATAGTCATACATAGATCCTACAGTTTATAATTAAAGTGGAGTCGTACTGATTTTCCGCATGTCAGAGTGTGATATTGCTTTATGTAAGTTCTATTTTTTGTAAGTTCTGTAAACAAGATATTAATATTGAGGAGCTCAACATTTCAGACACAATATGACCCAATATTTTGTTTAATTTTGCTTTGTTAACTAAAGTACAGGATTTTACCTAAAGGAAAGAGACAGACTAAATGACAGCAAGATTTTTGAATGATACAAATACTGAATGCATCAGTGCTGTTATACACTCTGGGAATGGCAAACAAATTAGTGACTGCTGTATAATATAGTGTTGTAAAACCACACAAATCTAAATGAACTCTTTTTTTCTTTCCAGAGGCCAAAACAATTGCAGTTTTGGGGGACCCCATGATCATGAATTTTCCTTGCATAGTCTACAAGGAGCAATATATTAATAGAAAAGTTTCACTCCAAACAAATCCACAAAAATTTTTTTTTTTCATAAAAAATTTTATGTTTCTATCTTCAAAGTAAATGTTGATAGCAAAACCATTTCTATTCACTGAGAAACTGAGAATCTAAAATTTTAAATCGTTAGCTTCAACCACTAAAATTCTGTGTAAGGTTATCCAACACACGTCTCACGCTGGAAGACGACAGAGTCCTGACTCATTTTATATCAGACTCACAGCCATAAAATAATACATTTGTTTATTGTGATTGAAAATGTCTAAGTTGAGTTGAACACCAGTTAAAGGGACAATACTTAACAACTACTCTTATTAGCACATGCCACAGTCCTTAATATGTGTTTGGATAGATCAACCTCCTGTGATATTGTTATAACATTACACTATTAAAGTGTTTGGATTTGGATCATCAAGCGACTTCTTAGTGCAGTTGGCTTCTGATAGTGAATTGCCAAAGTTCTAAATTAAAAAATGCTTGAGTTTTTGTGTACAAACCAGAAGGTGTTACTATGATGCAAAAGCCATGATATTAATAAACAGAATGATGTTAATACTGAACAATTAGCTTTATTACTTGGGATTTATTATATGACTCTGAGGCTGTTAATGTGTAAACTTCAATATATTTATTTTCCTGAAGGTTTACTGCATGGGTTATTTCATTATTATGAAAGCATTAGTAAAGTATCAATATATATATATATATATATATATATATATATATATATATAGAGAGAGAGAGAGAGAGAGAGAGAGAGAGAGAGATAAAGATGGTATAATAAACAGTTACAGAATTTCCTTTGCAGTTTAAATGCTGAAATACTTTCTCTCTCTCTCTCTCTCTCTCTCTCTCTCTCTCTCTCTCTATATATATATATATAGAGAGAGAGAGAGAGAGATACAGAATTTCCTTTGCAGTTTAAATGCTGAAATACTGAAACACATTACTTTTGAAAAAGCAGAACATGTCAGTTGTTTTATCTATGGGTTAACCAGCATGGAGTTCACTCAAACAATGAATTACTTCAAATGATAAAACACACTGCGACTAAGAAGTAATAATACAAGAAATATTTCTATCTCAAAATAAGATTCAAAGTTTGAATAATGAATGGAGCAGATCTGGCTGATGTTTAATTCATTCGTATACAAACACGATGACCTAGATGTAGTCAGTGGTTATTGTCAAAGCATGACATGGTAAATTATGCAAATGATTGTCTGAATTAGCAGAATTAATATTTATCAAATATTCATCATCAAAGTTGTAGCTGGTTCCCGAACATTGAAATTGAAATCCGTATTGGAAGAAGAATAATTTTTTATACGTTTTTTTGTTTTTATTTTCATCATTTGTCCAGCCGTGAACAATTTTCATTCCGTTGACCTTAAATACAGCGACGTGGTTGCAAAGGTAGAGCAACATGGTAGCATTGAAATGGTACGCTGATAGTTCTGCATTTTAGGGTCTTTCGGGACAAACATGCATCGTTAGGATAAAAAAAAAAAGAGAAAGAAAAATTGCAAGGATTATTTAGTTTGGCTGTACAAAGGTACCATTGATTCATATCAGGGGGGTTTGTGGGAGGTAAGATTTACTGCACTTTCAACATGAGAATGCAGGGGAGGGGGAATACACAGGTAGTGGCCCAAATGGATTTTCAACTAGGGCCCTAAACCTTTCAAACTGTACGACGGCTGAATAGCAGTTAGATGTTGCCATGCCAACCTGCCGGAGAGGGACATTCAGTGGTGTGCGTGTCGCAGGCAAAAGCTTTGCCAGATGTCTTCAACAATTTGCTCTGAAAAGATTTCAGTCGGGCATGCTTATTAAGAGATAACAATCAGGGAGCTGGAGATGCATGCCTTCCTCTCCATAAGCAGCAAAAAATAAATAAATAAATAAAAAAGGTAGCCAAAAAAAGCAGCAGCTCGTCCAGTCACTTTACCTGTGGGCCACCAGTCTGTAGTGGATATTTGTGAAATATTTATGTCACATTTCTACTTGCATAACATGTCAGATGCACTGTGCAGCTGCCACAGTCTGGCAAGGCTGAGCAGGCATCTGGCCGCCAAGGAACTTTTAGAATTATTCAATAATTCATATATATATATATATATATATGACCACACCAACAATGGACTGACCATTTACAAAGGAAAGCATTTGTTTATCTGTACTATTCATCAGCATGTTTCCAATAGATTCCAGTGTAATGCATTAGCTGTACGCCAAACTAAAAATGTACAGCTCGTCAACGGTTCTGAAATCCTAGAAATCATTGCTGAGATTTCAAAGCGTGTGCTAACGTTGACCTAATTTTATTTTATTTGTTTGTTTTTTTTTATGTTACTGGGAATAGATAAAGGGCTTGGTATAAACAGTTGAGATTTCATAGCACCAGTGCTTGAAAGCAGAGGGCGTTTGAGGTGGAAGAAATAATTCATGTATGAAGGTTAAGGCATTGTGGCGAAGCAGGTGAGCATGGAAGGTAAGCAACCCAATCTCATGAAAAAGTAACAGGAATTCCAACAAGCAAGAGGAATTCAGCTGAAATTCCTTCAGGTCACACTGCAGTCACTGACCCTGACCCTTCATCATTCACAAATGTTCAGGAAGTTACCTTGAAATTTGCAATCATGAGACTATGCTAATGCTGAAGTGATGGTTAAAGATGGTTATTTTTGAATGCTGTGTGCTTGAAGTGGGTTATTCTGTCCAAAATAAATGGAACTGGTCAAATTCGACTTCTAGGTTTTTTATGGCAGGTAATGGCAGGATGTTGGGGTGGTGCTGGTGGATGTGAAGGGGTGGGAAGTGGGGTTTTCCAGTAAACCGTGAGATCTTAATGAAATTGTATGCAAATAGATTGTTTAGCATCTCTGTGTGTATGTGTATGTGTGGGCATGTTTTTATATCTTGGTGACGATCAAATTCAATGTGCCCACAAGGACAGGATTATTGGCATTGTGGAGGTATTTTGCTAGTCCACGGTATTTTTAGTAAATTTAAAAAATCTTTTTGTTATAGAGTCTAAAATGAGGTTAAATTTAAGGTAAGATAAGGTTAACACATGAAAATAATTAGCTGTATTAATAACTGTCAACCAAATGTGCTCACAACTATAGTAGTAAAAAGGTTGAATCTAGAACGCTTTAGAGTTTCTTGCTTTGCTCTTATTTCTCAGAAGCTAAATTCTAAGCTGTATCTAAAGAACATTCAAGGAACCTTTCTTTTGCCTACAGCGTATTAACAATATATAAATCTTTAAACTATCATTGGAAAAGTTTAAGACGAGCAGATTCAGTATCTAGCACGCTATTAATTAAGCTGCATACTTATGCATGAGTTTATGCCCTTTTGTAGTATAAATAGTGTCAGTAAAATTCCAACATGGAGAAATGCACCTGACGTATGCGACTGATGATCATTATATGATGCGCTTATTCAATAAAAAAAAATGGGTGGAATGCTGGACACTTCATCCACGCCACATTCACAGCTTTGCTTATGTAGCGGAAAAGAGTCGTGATGAAGAAATATTTTTTTTAAGAATGGCTGACGACACTCAAATGGACAAGACCTTACAAATAGGACAAGATGGACAAGATCTTACAAATAGCTCACGTGGTGTGATTCAATTTCCAACATTTTAAAAATCCCCCATATACTTATAAAGCCAACGGTGTCACGTCGCATGGGTTTGATGACAATTTGCCATCAAAATATACGTCCACTTTGTCACAATTTATTGGTGTTCCATGTGAGATGATACACTAGATATCAGAGAGCATAGTGCATGGTGTAAGTGCATAGTGTTAGTATGCCATTTGTGATGCTTCTTTTGTCATTCTGAGGAAACCCATGAATGTATATATAGAGTATATATATATATATATATATACATACAGCTCTGGAAAAGAATTAAGAGACCACTGCCCAATCTCCAGATTTGAACCCCATTGAAAACCTCTGGAATGTCATCAAGAGGAAGATGGATGGTCACAAACCATCAATGGAGCCAAAACGCATGCAAATCGGGGTTATTCCACCAAATACTGATTTCTTAATGTTATTCAGCCAAAGCGTTAACACAATTTGTTTACAAATTATTTGCATTTTGTTTTATTTGAGTTATTAAAGCTCTGCAAATCCTGCATGATCTTGGTTTATTTTGATGTGTTGTCATTTCCTTTAAATATACACATAGTTCGCATGCTAATGGTGACCAATTTGAGCACATAATGTATTGCATCATTTAAACATGACTTACAGCTCTCCTTTTCATTTTTACCTACAATTCTATGCATATTTGCATTTTTCATGTCGAAGTGTGTGTATACATTTTTTTGGGCCCCTCTTGTATATACATACACACACACACACATATATATATATATATATATATATATATATATATATATATATATATATATATATATATATATATATATATATATATATCAAAAACCATGTAATTACAAGTCCCTTCAATGCGCTGTGTATTTTCCATATAAAAGTCTCTTGTGCAGACTGTAGACTGCAGAAATGCTATGTTGGCAGCAAAATAAGACTCTTTTTCTAAAAATATCCAGTTGAAGCACAGCAGTAACTTTTTCTTAATACTTCTTTGGACTCCATTCGAACCACATGGTTTAATTACTTCCATGTGATCCAGGCCATACTCGCACTTTGGAGAGCTTGGAGACAGACTATGGAGTGCCATCAGTGCTAATGGACGCTGCTGTCAGAAAGGCTAAAAAGCCAATAAAATGTGTGTGGGGGGGTTCCACTTCAGCCTTAATGGGGCCTTCAGTGGAATGAAGCACTTCCTCCAGCTTTGATGATGAGTTGTGGTTTGTTGCGCTGATGACACCAAGCCAGGAAAAAAACAACGATTTGCCCATGGCAGACGGAAGCCAAGAACCGGTCTATGTTGATGTCAACAAACACACAAAATCGAATCGAAAATCGAAAAAAAGAAAAGAAAACAAAAGCACCTTTTTAAAGTCTGGGTAAAAGAATATGAAAAGTCCACAATTTTATAAATTATTTGAAAATATGAAACATTATTTGGGGTGGGAAATTGCTAGAATATTCATACAGACTTACGAGGATTACCCTCAGCACTGATCAATTTATAAAATGAAGTAGAAATACGTTTCACTTCACCTTGCTCTTTAATTCCTTATAGTCAAAGGAGCTCTCTTCACATCCAAACCTAAATTCCTTTCATAACCACATTCCTTCTCCAATTCATTTTAATGTAGCTAACTGAAGAATATGCACTGAGATGAATAAAAGATTAAAAGGTCTAGAGTTTAAGGGTTTAAATATGAGTTAACTAAACATTTCACTATATTATAACAAATGACTATTTCTGATTTCCTTCATCGTATGTCATGATGTCATATCCACTAAAAAGTCTGGAATGGAGTAGAGGAGGTGTGTTACACGACATTTTGAATTACTTTCGAATCCGCAAATAATCAGTAGGTGTTGGTTCGTTTTCTTTAACAGCGGCACTGACAGTATTTCAGACTATAAATCAAATAACAGGTTTATATCAATGCAATCTTTCTAATACATTACCGTTTCCATAGTAACAACTCGTTGACAGGGATTTGAATGGTAGACAAGCTACATAATCTAAGTGCAATATAGGTTAATATGGCATGTCTCCTTTAAGAGAGCTTATAGTTTAATCTAAACTCTATTGAGGGGTTTAAGGTGCTGGACAACTGACCGGAAGGTTGGAAGTTTGAATCCCAGGTCCACCAAGCTGCCACTACTGGGTCCATGAGCAAGACCCTCAAATGCCAGAAATGTAAATATTCCTTTAAGAGAGTTTTGTCAATGTTTTTGAGTAAACTGGACATTAAGTAAATGTCTCTGATGTGACTTGGCTGGCCTCTACGGCCTACAATGTGTTGTTATTCCATTATGTGTTATTGTTATTTAACATTTGAAGTATTTTCTGTAAGCTGATCTTTGTTTAACATTTATGGAAGGAGTCTCCAGTGTCCGTTTTCTACCACGAGAGACTCTTAACTATTTCTGCTTTCCCTGTAATATGACAAGCTGTATTTTGTTTTGTTTTGTTTTTTGTCTTATTAAACTCGAGAGGAAAAAGAGTAAAAAAGAATAATGTAAGTGCTATCAGGAACAAACCCGTTTCAAAGATATTCCATTTTCAACATGCGAGTTCTGAAGTTTGACATTATGAACATTAATATATTAAAAATGGCGTAAAATGTAAAATGTTTTGCGTAAGGCCACAAACACACCACCCTGTCATCATTAACTGCAGGTTTCAGTGTTTATCTTCTTATAGAGTCTTATAGAGAATATTTGTAGCAAACTATGAAAATATTGCATTGTCCTTGTGACCAAACCCAGGACTACTGTTTTACACTTATTGGAAATCTGTTACATCAAAAAATATATTTTAAAAAAGTATACTCCATAATGCAAAAAGCCTAGAACTACATCATGTAGATTCTGAAAGCTTCTTTGTGCAACATTTTTAAAAATTGATAACTAAAATTTTAAATGTTAAAATATTGCACTTGATTAACAATAACAATAACAATAATAACACATATTTTAGTCATATTCATGGCAGCAAACGTCTTGCCAAGACCACGCCGTGTTTTCTTTTACGGCGCCGTGTTTACTTTTCTGTAACACAACAGTTTCTAATTACCCTTTGTCCCTTTGATAGGAGATAAGCATGAGACCAAAACAGTTAACTCCCGTCATCTATTTGCCTGAATGTCTTATCCTATGTGTTTGTCAACACGTCGTTAGGGAGCCGCAAGAGCTAATTAGCTGTGGTAACAGTAAGCTGATTAGGCGCAAAATTTCGCATTGTGTTTCACAATGCCACGGAGGCAAGGACATTCAGCACGCGCTCATAACTATAGAGCTCATTTCCCTCTTAGATTAAGACAAAACACAGGAAACCAATCAACCACTGAAAGATTTCTGACAGACATCTAACACAGGCATCTGCTCATATGTATAGCACGAAGTATATCAGTGTTCAAATATGCATTTCCTGGAAATGTTATAGTTCATAAGCTTATAAATAGCATTTTGTGTCTTATAAATTTACACATAATGAAAACATAAATTTATGAAAATAATTTTAGTACACCAGATCATACTGTAAAATGGTATGAGAAATATCAAATATATAATTCTTATTAATATGACGATTGATATAGAAAAGAACAAAGTAGAAAAAAAAAACCATATATATATAGATATAACCATAATATACAGTATAAGATGAATAGGAACAGATTAGTTACTAACTTAAAGTTCTTAAGATTATTAGACCAAAATAAATAAATAAATAAATAAATAAATAAATAAATAAATAGAAAACCATCCAAAACAAATATTTATATAATTAATTTCCACTTAAATTGGATTCTAAATAAAATGTGTCCTGTAAGTGGAGAAATCATACAGTAATAAAGATATTTAATAGTTTTGCTTTAAAGATTAGAGTTGTACCATTAAACAGATTAAAATAATTAGAAATAGTGCTGAAATACTGAAAATTAAACAAAGCAATAATACATCGATCAGTACTGTATGTTTACATGCACGCAAATAATCTGTCAGTAATGTGGTTGATAGCTTGATCTGATTGAAAATCCTTCATGTAAACGCCCCAATCCATCCGATCGAGTTCACTTTTGATTTGATTGAAAAAGGTGGTGCAGTGTAAACACTTGAATCTGATTATTTCCTCAATCGGATTACAAAATACAATGCGGTGCAGGTGCATATATTTATTTACACCTTACGTCTTAATCATGGTGTCCAGCAGAAAGAACTGGTTGTTGGAGGAGACACAATATATGTAATGCACATGAAAATGAATATTTGACTGCAGTGTAAACAGAATTTCTGGGATCCGCAATCAGAATGATTTCATTCGGATTGATGGAAAAAGGTGACTGGTATCTGTACTGTAATAAATTCTACAATTTCATAAATTAGTTATAATATAGGGCGCATATTTTACATACAACAAGATACGTTTACATACAACAAGATCGCACAATAGATATGTATGACAATAGAATAGGAAGAGGTGTCTGTGATCTAATCATGTATTTTATTGATTATACTATTTGTGTTAATGGCAGCCATTGACATCTTCATGCGTTTCTCTCTCCTTCTCCTCCCGCACTTCTTCTTCTTTACACCTTCCATATGTGTTTTGTATCTAACATCTTTTGATGTCACCAGAGACCTTCCTCACAGTATTTGGCCTTTTATTGATTTGTTCTCATGCTAAGCAAATAAGGTCTCACGTTCGGAGGTTGGGGACACAAACAGACACTTAAAGTGCCCCGGAGACAGCGGTTAAAAGCCAAGATGTCTGCAGTGAAAGCTAGGGATAAGATTTTATTACACCATCCACCCCCCCCCTTCAAAAAAAAAAACAACTTCAAATAAAGAAGCCAGATCATAAAAACAGGAATGTGTCTCCTCGCTGCATAAATTTATATTTCATTGGCAGTCAGGTGTTGCCTTAAACCCGGCACTAAGTATGACTAGGGCCATTTTTTTCCCCCTGGAGATGATGGTGTGGATAAGTGTTGCTTTAATATCAGCAGTCAGTGAAGGTGTTAAGGTTTTGATAGCTGACAGCTTGATGATTTTGCATCTGCACTTCATTCTTACAAAGCCTTTTCTTATCTGATATGGATGCACTTTTTTTTTTTTCCTGCAGTGCTTCGGTATGTAATCAGTGAGTATTAATGTTTGAACAAATAATACCGTATCATCACGGCCGGCACAATAGGAACGAAACCGATGGAGAAAACGATCATTTCATTGTGTTTAAAAGGAGCTGTTTGTAGTTTTAAATCCTGAAAAGTAAATATTACGCACTTGTTATCTTGCAGAAACATGAGGTTGTGTAGTGATGAAGGCTTGAGTAATGTAAGGAATGTCCTTGTTTTGGTAGTGGCTTCCCTTCTCCCGTCTGTGGAGGTGTAATTGAGCATAAAAGGTCCTGGATAAGATATAAACAAGTATATGTTAAAAACACCAATTTCAAGGGCTGTGTTATTTTTATCCACACATTATTTGTTTAACCATTTATTCATTATTCAATTGTTTCTCTTATTTACTTTTACTGATGTTGCTTCTTGTTGTAATGTTTATATATACAGTATGACAGTCACAGTGAGATTCTGAGATGCTTTTCGACTCAGCATGATTGTAACGAGTGGTAATCTGAGTTAGCAGAGCCGTCCTGTCAGTCCGAACAGGTCTGGACCTTCGCAGACATTATCCTCTGACCTCTCACAAACAAAATTGCTGTTCACTACATGTCCCTGGAGATCAGCAGTTTCTGAAATATTCAAACCTGTATCTAGCAGCAAGAAGCGTAATGCAAATTTTGCATGTTATTTCTTTTCTGCAACACGGCACTATTTGTTTTGTGTCATGAATAAAAAATTCTCTCAGTGATGGTGATATGAATCGTATTTTTAAGGTCTGAACGAGCAATTTTGTTTTATTTCAAATTTATGGTGGTGGTGGTGGTTGTTTATGGTAGTGGTGGTTGTGTGTGTGTGTGTGTGTGTATACAGACCCAGTAAAATGCTTTTGCTCAGTTCAAGGACTTATAATAATCACCACACATGTTCTGTCTTTGTGTATCTTTGTTCAAATTAACTAGGTTAAAGATTTGTCCCAGTTAAGCATACATTAATTGTGTGTGTGTGTGTGTGTTGTTTGTATTGTGTAAGGGGGTTTCCCTTCTTTTTCTTTTGAAAAGGCCTGGCCCCGTGTTTTCCCTGGCAGGGTTTGACTTCCTCAGTCTGTAATGAGCTAGGTGATTGAAACTTCCAGGTAATTACCTTTATCAGGTAGTGTTATGACTGTAAAGGAAGGGCATTTGTTTGAATTGTGCGATTTAGTTGTTTGATGAATGTTGGATGTCCTCCACGTTCCATGCAAACTATGGTACGTGTGAAACATTAAAATACAATCCTATGTGATTTGTATGAACATAGAGAGATATTCAAATTTCTTTGTGAGAAAACAAAAACAATGAAACATCTGTTATATGTTTACATATGAGCAATACTTCCAAGGAAATGTCTATCGATTACAACTACTTTTGTCCTTCCTGATATTGTCATGTTCCAGGACATGTTCCCCTTTCTCAATAACTCAGCAAAGCCTGGTTCAATCTCACATTGTTTCAGAATGAGAAACACAATCCTGAACTTTACCACGTGTCTGAAATCATGTGCTGTTGCCAAATGAGACAAAAATTATTAACTCTATTTGCTGATCTACACGAGCGAGGAAAAAAGGGGCTTGTGCTGCATACAAGGAAAAGCTTTCACTAAATATTCTTTGATGCTTTGAGGCTGTTTTGCAGCTGGTCACCCAGAGGCTGATATCCAGAATATTTTATCTGAACATCTGGTTGCCTCTGCCAGGAGGTTAGGACTTGGCTGTAGATGGATCATTTAACAAGCTCACTGATGTGTCCATGTTCAACCTTCATTTTTTATTAGTAATTCAGTCACCTGCCTATTCCTACCCACCAACCAGCTCTCTCCTATCCTCTAAGCATGAAGGGTGAAGGTTAACATGAGCTTCTTC
This sequence comes from Hemibagrus wyckioides, assembly GCF_019097595.1. NCBI lineage: Eukaryota > Metazoa > Chordata > Actinopteri > Siluriformes > Bagridae > Hemibagrus > Hemibagrus wyckioides. Next base: position 7,715,612 of record NC_080731.1, read on the forward strand.
TGAGACATAAAGTCACATCTTTTCAAACTGCTGCTCATGGAGTGCTATCTGCCACCTTCTGCATACATGAGATCGTCAATGACTGTCATTACAATTGCACGAGAGAGAGAGAGAGAGAGAGAGAGAATGCCATCCCTCCCACCCAGTCAACATGGCTGATTTTGCTGCCTTGGCTTCAGGTCATGAATTGCATGGATATATAAAGCAATCTTTATATGGAACCATGATTTATCCAAATGAACACTGTCATGGCTGCAGGAATAAAAAAAATCAGTATTTGGCAATAACCATCTTACCTTCCGATTCGAACCGTGATAAAAGTCCACGTGTATAAACATAAAAGGAGGACTAGTGAAAGAAGCTCTATAAACTTGTTTACCGTAAGATGCTCTTTCCTGTCGTCATGCTGGAGATAAGAAAACCTTAGTGCTATTTGTATGTATTACATAACATCCCGACACGTTAACACTTATTGCATGTGTTCTTAATTACATTTTAATTACTTTTTTTGTGCAATTGTACCAACCAACCATAAATGTCAGTTCATACATGAGGATTATCTCCAACCATATCTCCTACCATGCTACATTCCTCACCAACCATCTTTTGTTTTCACACACACCCTGACTTTTTTTGGCTCTTCTTATCCTTTCATATCAGCCAGACTCTCTCCCTTTGACCTCAAAGCAGAGCTCAGAGCTGACCTGAGGTCAACTCGCACATCTTGCAGACACCTTGCAACAATTTCAGCCTTTCTCTATAGGCTAATAGTCCCTGAAAAAACAGCTATGCTTGTAGTACAGGTAAAAGAACATTTTTTTGGGATCTGTTTTTCAAATTGTATTTTCTTCACTTGGCTATTATAAAAATGAAGAAAAAGATGATTCGGAACAATTAACATATTCTGTTATGTGTCCAGAGTTAGATGAATACATGCCATTATGTCTTTCTGCTTTGGTATTTTTGACATTTTAAAAAAAAAAAAATAATAATAATTGGTGAGAGCTTATTAAAACTGTGCAAATTGTTTAATTTGTAGGATTTTGTCACATGTATTCAATATTCCAGACGCACAAAGGATACTGACAATCCTAAAAAGTGCAATTTAATCTGTTCAGGCAATACTTACTAAATAAGTGGCTTTGCAAATCCGAAACACAATGAACTCAACAAAAGTCATTCAGTTATGTGCACTCAAGAATGAAAAATAACATTATAATCAAAACTTCACTCACCAAAAGGAAGCAGTACATATAAATCTTGACAAATCCCGATTTATTACTATTGCGATTATTCCGACATACATAATCAATCATTTCATAGCTCTTGTCCACATGGCAGATATTCATTTTAATTCATATTTTGCTAGTTTACAAAATATAAGTAGATTCCTTAATGAATGATGAATGAAGTTCTGCTTCCCCGAATGTACATTTACATCAAAATATTTCTCTAGACATTTAGGATTGCATTTAAAGAATTACAAAAAGGGAATGCACATATAGTTTTTTTTTTTTTACAGTTTAATTTAATGCACATATTAATAAAATACATTATTTATTATTATTATTTATTAAATCTTTTTCATTTTTTTCAATTTTATTTATTTATTTGTTTATTTATTTATTCAAATCTTTATTTTTAATATTTTTAAAATTTTTATATTTTATTTATTTATCTATCTATTTATTTATTTATTTATTTATTTAATTTTGCTTGTCTGTTGTGAACATCCTGAGGCATTTAGGGACAAATTGCTCTCTCTGTCTCTCTCTCTCTCTCTCTCTCTTTCTCTCTCTCTCTCTCTCTCTCTTTGCATCCTCTGAATGTAATGTACTGAAATAGCGTTACTGGACAACAGAACAACAGAATGTGTTTTAACCACCACTGAGTGTCAGATCTCTGCATGCGGTTTTTCTTTTTTGCTATTCTTTTTAAAACAATCTTAACACACAAAACGGGCAGGCATCATCACAGCATGTGAGCTAACTGAAAAGGACTGGCATAATGGTTACTCAGGAGGAGCCACTGTATATTTGAATATTTGACTTAGGTTTGCATCAGATTTGTAGAGATATAGTGCTAGATGAATGCCCAGACATCCTGAATACAGTATATCATAAGAATCGGATGAAATGTTGAGGACTTTTAAGAGCAGTACAATGTTGTCCTCACCTCCACACACTGCTTGTAAGCTGAATGGCTTTGTCGCTCTGTTAATGGATCAGATATTTTGAAGTGACATACAATTTACGTAAAATTCATTGGAAAGGAACAAATAGAGAGACGCTAAAGTTTGCCAGTGACATTATTAATGTAGCTTGAAAGCTGACAAAATTATCTTAATATGAATTTTGGATATTTGAATTTTATACGTGATGCCTTACCCTACATAAAATTCTCAAAAATTCAATCTTAGAGATTCATACAGATTTTATTTCTATTTAGCTAAAAGAGAAGCATCCAAACTTTTCAAATGAAAGCGTATACTTCTAGAGAAGTCAAACTCAGCATTTAACCAATTACAGTCACACTTATGCTCATGGACATGGAGTAAAGAGATGTGGAGTCCATCCATTTTCCATTCATCTATATTCTATACCGCTTATCCTACACAGATTCACCGGGAGTCCGTAGTCTATCCCAAAGGATTCAGGGCACAAGGCAGGGGACACCCTGAATGCGGTAACAAACCCATCAACAGGCATAATAGCACCCACATTAGGGACAATTTAGAGACCACACATGTCTACCACACATGTCTTTGGACTGCGGAGGAAACCGGAGTACCCAGATGAAACCCCCAAAGCACAAGGAGAACATGCAAACTCCACACACAGTGCAGAGGCAGTAATCATCTCTTCCCAAACCATTGAGTTGCAAGACAAATGAGCTAACAAGTCAGTGTGCTTGGACATGGTGTTCAATGGATGCATAAAGGAACAACTAGGACAATAACCTGTAATGAGGTTAACACATCTAAAGTTTTTATATTCCATTAAATTGCTACATTTATTAAGTAGCTAGTATTGGCAAGATGATGATTGCCTGCAAGCTAACATTAGTGTGGCCTAAGTAGCTAGAATCTTAAACACAAGGTTACACTGGGTATGTAGTGTTCACTGAATGTAGTTTCTAAGTATTTAAGTAGTTCCACTTTCACAGTGTTTACATTTCAAGTGTGCATTTTTAAGATGTGAAAAATATTTATTGAAATATGCAAAATTCATTTCCAAATACATTTCTAAGCTTTCAATCTTCATATTTTTTGAAAACCATGGATGGAAAAAGAGAAGGATTTTTATGATATTGGGTCATTTATGAATGCAGCTTGAATGATTAACAACTGTGTTCCCTGAAGTCACTTATCCCCCAAAAAAGATTAGGCATGTAACACTATTTCGCAGTGCTGGCATCCCTATCTCTCTCCCCCAGAAAGAGCCTCTTCAGGGCTGGACCTGCGTCATTCAAATGGCTGTTCCTCACATAGAGGGTGATACCCCGCAAATAAAGAAGAAAGAAACTCAAGCTGTGGAGTATGTGGAAACTATTGTCAAGGCAGACAAAGGACAAAAACCAACATTGGCTGGAAGGGGAAACTCGAGTCGGCAATCTGTTAGACTTTATGCACTGATAAGAGATGGGATTCAGTGGTGCTTATTGAAGAGAATACAGTAAACACAAAAATCCAGCCAGAGCAGGTCATTGAGAGTCTCCTTCGCCTCGGGCATAACATGACACTTAAGTACTACTACAAGGCAAAAAGAAAAGGCGACTCTGCACACACTACAAACTGCCTCTATTCTAAGCTCAGAAGGCTGTAATGTCAGAGGAAGTCTTTGGCGATAAATGTGCGCACAAAAGGAGAGGGGGCCGCCAATGGTGATTTGTTGCATTTTCATTACAACCGCTTTGCAATTGTCCAGCCAGTAATTGTGGATTTAAATGGCCAATAGCCTAACTGTTTTCCAAGCATGAAATTCGAGCCGGCCTCCTTTTAACAACAGGGCAGTGTTGTCGTCTTCAAAATCTGCGCATTGAAAGTCAGGGGACCTCTCTTAAAACATCCACTTTCCAAATTGAGCCCAACAGGAACACCATGACAGCTAACTCAATTGCCTTTCTTTCATATCTTTTCACAATACTTGATTGTGTTATGCCTACTAGCTGATAACTATTCTCTATATTCAACTTAAGAGCAAGCGAATTGGCTTACCATTATATTATATCTTGAATGCCCTAGCTTGGCACGAATTTAAACAGGGATCAGATAATAGAGGACAACATTGTTCGGAGTGAACCTGTTTAGAACCGGATATTAAAATTTTACAGCTTTAAAAAAATAAACAAGGTGTCTGATGCCATGAAGTAATGACTGATGCTTACAGCAAATGCTGCAGCTTTTCGTATCAAGCCAGAAATAAGCTTCAAAGCCATTAGTTGGCAGTTAAGCTAAATCTGACATTAAGAACAAATGACAAACTTGACAAAGCAAACCAATAGTGGTGAAGGATTGGCTTTTTGCAAAATGCAACCAAAAAATGGGTTCAATTTGAGAAATGAGTCCACAGGACTACTTGACTGAAGAAATAAAAATCAAAGTTACTTCTTTTTCTTTTGCCTTTATCTCTCCTGACAAAACAACATCCCTGGCAAATAATTTCAAAATGTATTGTCAAACATTAAAATTAAACTTGTTTTCTGTATGATTTTGCTGGAGATAGCTAAATGCTAAATCTCTTTCCCTTTCCCCTATAGATCTTACTTCAGAGCCCCTCCCCCACATAAACACGATACCATACACTGTTTCAGAAAACATGACTGTGCAAGCGTGGGTATGTGATTTCATTCCAAGAAACACATTAAATACTTCTCAAATATTTCATATATATTTTAGCAACACACCGCTCATGAAAAGTCGGCTAGAACAACAATGAATATTGTTAGCATGCTAGCTCAACCAAAATGCTGACACTGGTGTCTCTATAGCTTGCTTAAATGTTGGCCGCATTGGAAATTTCTCTGGGACAATAATATAATGTGGTAGTATGCCAGTACAGAGAGTAGTGCTGTCACCTCACTGCTCCTGTGTTTTAATCCAAAACTTTGGTTTCTGTCTGGTGTTTTGCATGTTCTCCCATGTCCATATGGGTTTTCTCTTGGGTTCCTCCCATCTACCAAAAACATTCTATCAAGTAGATTAGCTTTGATGAATTAGGTGTGTTTATGTGTGTACCTGGTGCTGTGTGATGAACTGGCATCCCCTCTAGGGTATATTTCCGCTTTGTGCCCAGTGTTTCCTTGAGTCTGCTTCCACCCTGAAAAGGATAAAGAGGTTACTGAAAATGAAAGAATGAATGACAACAACATATTGCAATAGAAATAATGTTATGCCAAGCAAATAACTACCTGTCCAATCGATCTAGAACCAGCATAATGTTGCTTTTTGCCAACCATTCAATGCTTTGGGTTGTCTCCAGTGATGAGAAGCCACACTAGTGTTTATTTTTCCCTGGGGAAGGTTAAAAGTCTTAGATTAACATACCTGGTAACCAGCCAGACCATGGTTATTGCACACAGAAATGATTTTAGGGTTAGCCAACATTAACCACCATACACCAGACTGGAATTCAAGCTTATTTTTCAACAGGGTCTCTGTGTAGATTTGTGGATTTCTTTAAAAAAAAAAAAATTTTTACCTTGCCTGTTTTCTTTTTTATTATTATAGACAATAATAGACAATTACAGGGACTGGTTTTGATATTTTTTTCTTTTTTTTCCCAAAGTGCTTCACCTTTCCTGGAAGGTTTATTTATTCAACATAGTCACTAGCAATGAAATGAAAAACATGCATTACTTGAGCACATATTGTACTTTTGCATGAACATTTTATACAACTTATCTACGTTTAGTTTTGATCACTGTTACAGAGGGGGGGGGGATAATGTCAGAAATGTGTAAGCCAATTAAAACAAAGCATGTGTACATTTTAAATGACTAAATTTCACAATCGTATATAAAAATATTTAATAAATATTAAATATTTGTGTGGAGACAGATGAGCATCCCTGGCCCAATTTATCAGGTATTTTCTGTTTCAAATGCTTCAAAGGAAGCAGCGTAATAATGACATGCAAATTATGCAGGCCAAAGCCTGGGCAAATATCGGCTTTTTGTTCAACCGATGGATACCTACAGGTAAGCCATAAGCTAGCTGAGTGAACTACACTAACTTTCCCTATCTTTTTGCTATGTAGTGACTGATTGTTGGGTTAAATATAGTATGCAGCCTATTGATAAATCTCATGATAATAAGTAAGTGGCATCGTTGCAAGATGTAGTTAGAAATGTGTATGAATTAACATGAGCTAGCTAGCTAGCTAATAAACCAAACAAGGCCTGCTAGTGTTATATTTCTTTACATACTCTCAATAATCAAAGTGGTGTTCATGTCAGCGAAGATCAACTGGATAGTTAACATACAAACATCAGTTTGGTCAATTGCAGTCATATAAAAAATAATTTACATATTGTTGTACCATTGTCTAATGTACAAGGATGTACAATCAGCTATGACAAGATTATTCCTTTACTGAACTTCCTCTGGCATTCGGCCACATTATAACGTCCAAGATCACACACACCTCTAGATGAAGTTGTGGTGGCTAACGGGCACACTGAATGGCAGTTTACGACATGAGATGAGTGTGCAAGCTACCCCAGACACAACAAAAGACTAGCACAGAAGAATAACCTTATGTTCTATATTAAAGAGTACATAACTGACATGAAATTCGAACACAGTAGGGGGCTAAATACTTCTCTTTACTACAATATTAATTACGTAAGTTGTTTTTGAACCAGATGACCCATACGTTCTTGTTTGAATAATTTTCTTGACTTTTCTAAGTAAGTTATTTCTGTAGCTGTACTTCACTCACCTGTCTTTTGTATTCTTTGTGCTACTGGTAGTTGTTACTGGATAGTGGGCCTTAATCAGTTTAAAGTAATAAAGATTGAAATAATCAGTACGTTTTTTAGCCATTTTATAACGTTTTTTTTATTTTAACCAATAGACGTTGCTATTGGTATATATGATGGCCAAACAGCTTTACAAATCACAAATGACAGCCATCATATGAGCAACCATCTCCATACCCTCCTAAATCTAGGGCTGCTTTACAGAAGGCTCTAATTAATTTGAGTGGAGATGAGCCGAGCCGTCTTGCTTGCGAGGGTTTTATCCCTTTTGTTGGGTGAACACTCGGGCCCCAAATCTCATTGCTGTAATGTGCCAGAGGAGAGTGCATCATCTGGCCTGGTAATGAGGGATCAGGAACCTCCCCACTCCTTTTGATCTTATCACTGACACGTCTGTCTTGCCTTATCCCCCCATGCTTGTAACCTAAAACCCAAGCCAATGGAAATGAGGAGATGCACCTAAGGTGCCACACAGATCTGCAGTTGTTTCTCTGTTGAATATGGAGAAGTTGCACTTGAACCACTCCCCCACTGAGAATTGAGAAGAAGGGTGTCCACCTTACAAGCACCTAAACATGAGAATGCTGTTTAACTTGATACGCTATGGTCCTTTTCACATGGAGGATTTCAGGGAAACATTATTTGACATGCTTTAACACTTACCTTTACCCCACACGTATTCCAAAGAGCAAGCGATTTGTCTGTAACTAGCAGACGCAGGAAATGTGACGGGAACATTGTTTAAACATGCTTCTTTTCAGGTATTTCATTTTTTTTGGACTTTTTTAGAATTTAATTCTGGCAAATAATTTGAGATGAGCCACGCTGAAATGCTAGTCTTAATGGACAGGTGTCCACTTAAAATCTCTGACAAAGCTGACACTAATGGATTGCTTTATGTGCGGCTTCAGAGAATGAAATGAATTGTGCGTGCGTGTGTGTGTGTATGTGTGTGTGTGTGTGTGTGTGAAGGGGGGCTTAAATGTTGAAGCGCTCTGGATACGCAGGCTTTCTGCATAAATACTGCAGTTTAATTCTCCACAAGTCATGCATTGGTTCAAGTTAACCTTTTACCTACGCTGTATTTTAGGGAGAGAAGGGAAAATTAACCCCTGTGTCATACAGGTGAAGCTACATGCAAATTGTATGACAAAAGATTACTCTTTGTTGCTTTTTTTTTACAATCTCTGTCCTTAAATACAGTTGCCCCTGAACTGAATATGTGAGAAGATTTGGGGGAGTGGATTTATTCATAGTCCTTCAAGTGGCTGACTGTTACAGATAATCTAATGAGGCACAAAATGTCAGTCATTCTGTCTTTTCACGACTGTTAGAAAAAAGGCAGTGTAATACATTTTGGAGTCTGTTTGCATCTTCTCGTAGTGATAGCACACAAATTCTTTAACACTTTGCAAATCGGTCTTGAAAGGACAAGTTGTGGTAGAGTATTAGCTAACATGAACATAATATAACAGCTGAATACGTATGGACAATTTCAAAAATCCTCTAAATCATTATCTGCTTTTCATTTTTAATTACTACACTGAATTACTTTTAATTCAAACCAAACATATTAGAAAACAGCTGTAACTGACAGTTGTAAGGCATTGTTTTATTAGGTTAGATTCCTAATTCATCCATCCAGCCATTTTCTATACCTGCTTTATTCCTAATTAGGGTCATGGGGATGTGCTGGAGCTTATCTCAGCACACATTGGGCAAAAGGCAGGGATACACCCTGGACAAGTCGCCTGTCCATCACAGATTCCTAATTCATTAAATTACAATTAAATAAAAACATTCAAAGCTTTAAGATAACAAACACGTCAAGGTTAGTGCATGAATAACCGAATAATTACATAATGATATTATTTCAAGACAAAATAATAAAAGACAGCCATCTTGCATGAACATCGTTTCACGCATAGCATAATATGAGCTAAAATGTTGAACGGCAGTACGAAATTCCCACCCAGACTACAATGTCTGAAATTTTATTCAATTAATACCCATGGCAACGGGTGTATACCACAAAAGAGGGTGAAAGGGTGGCGAGAGCTCGCTGCTTCAGTCTGCCGGAGTGGCCTCCACGTCTCATGAATACACAGCATCTCTCTCCACGTATATACTTCAGGGCCAGAAGCCTACAAGGTAATTATATGCTTTGGAACACTCCACTTAAGTGCACCCAATAATAAGATGAGTGCATATGCTCCCTAATCTCTTACCTGCTGCCTGAAAGATGGACGAACTGAAAATTTATTTCTAAAACATGCTCTCAGTTGTGTCCCTGGTTAATTATGGATTTGACTCAGAAATCATTATGGGATGTGACAAGATGGAGGAAGTATTTGTGCCCTGCACCATTCCACTCGAGTCCACCAAATATGGCGGTTCAAACCAAAATTAGCTTTTGCACTCCTGCATCGGAGCACTTCCCCTTATCTTCAGCCTCTTTTTTTCCTGTCTGATCATTTGAATAAATCAATATAATCCATGCTATCATGGTGTCATCTAGTGGTCAGCTTCCCTTACTGCATTGACAAGTTTAGACTTGCTCTTCTTCACTTCTTGTCCTTTACTTCTCTTGCTCTTCTGTCGAGACGGGATCAAAGAGGTCAAGTCAGCCACCGAAAGATCCCTCCATTGCCTTTCAGTGCGTCTCTTTGACGGTGGTCACTGAAGAGGTTAGCTGACGTGCCGGCGCGTGAGGGTACCATCGATCCCCCCCCCCCTTCCTCCGTCTTCCTTTCACATTCAGATAAACCTAGCCGAGCAACTGGGTGTTGTTAAGGGCCAGTGGAGAGGGGATCCTTACTCAAAGGAGCTTGGAAGATTGTGTTGACATGCTTACAGCCTGAGTGGACAGGAAAGGGGCAGTTGCCTTCTCATAGTGACAAGAGAAGGAGTGAAGGGGAAACTGCAAAAGAGATAGAGGAGGTACAGTGTATTAGGTGACTGTTAAGGAGCGGAAAAAAAACACACACAATAAAAGAGAGAAATTATGATCATGTCATCAAAAAATCAGTATCTTGTAATATAGAATAAGGGATTTCATGTTGTGCTTGATCTGGATTGTGGCATATTTGCATTATAATGAGACCTTGATTAAATATATGGTGTGTTGTTTATATGAATTTGTCTGGCATTCTTGAATGCTGGATTCTGATTGGTCGGTATTGTGTTGATTCATTTTCTCTAACATGTTTTAACACATTATAGGTCTTTAACAGTTCACACAAGGACTCTATGGTGGATGTTCCATAGAAATGGATTTTAAAATGTGCCAATACTGATATGATTATATGGTTTATTGGGCATTTTTAACGTAAGGAATCACCAGGGTTTATGGGATGTGGTAGCTTAGTGGTTAAGGACTACTGATCTGAAGGTTGTGAGTTGAAATCCTATGTCCACCAAGCTGCCACTGCTGGGCCCGTGAGTAAGACCCTTAACCCTTAGTTGCTCAGTTGTATAAAATGAGAGTTGCTCTGGATAAGAGTGTCTGCCAAATGCCAGAAATGTAAATGTTTGCACTTTGTATTAGTCAGAGGTGGGAAACTCCGTAATACAGAGGACATTCCCAGTCACATGACAAGGTGCATTTTGTTTTTCTCTTATAAACATCACGAGAGAGTAAAAAGAAAGGCTGGTGAAGGACAGACTGTTCACAGCTGCTAATGTAAGGGGGGAAAAACAGTAGACTCCACAACATTACATGTAACTATAACAATAAATAAGTATAGTGTTCTTTAATCAATAGCATGCAAATGTTGGCAAATTGCTGTTATATTAGGTAAATACAACTCCTTTGCATTGGGCCACATCACACCATGCATCACCCCAACTGTTTTATTACATACTTAATAGTATGTATATGAGCAGCATTTTCCCATAAAGACCCATGCCTTTGAAAATACACTTTCGATTACATGAGTGTGGTTTTTAGCATGTGATTATGTGAGAAAGCTGTGAAGGTACATTTGCCCTGAAATGGTGATTCACGTATTCACACATGACTCATGTGATTATTAAAAATTATTACATATTACCAAAGCTTTTTTTTTGACAATATAAGCAGACCAAAGTGTACACCCGCATTTCCATTTGGACCAGCAAATGAATGACGTTATGACATGATCCGCTGCCAGCTCATTTAAAGAGGCACACTACCACAGACCCTGGGGGGGCTGAGCCCTTGATATGACATGCTAATTAAGCTTTGTGCACTAGTGTTCATGTAGGTTTCCCTGGGAGAGACAGAAGAGATTCTTGGAGTAAGAGGGAGGAATTGAGGGAGCGAGTAAGGTGGGTGGGAGGAGGTGGGATCTGGCTGGGGTGGGTGGGGGTGGTGGTTGAGGGGTAGATGGGTGGACGGGGAGGGGGGCATGAAATTAGAATGTCACACTCAGCAGGGATCACCAGCAACATGCACGGCATGAGGTCTTCCCTAAAATCGCTACTCGTTGCAAGACTTCAATAGAAAAGAGGACAGCATTAGGCTTAAGATGCTAAACAATTGTCAATGCATGCGAACCAAACAGATTTATTATCATCCAATTGTGCCTTTTTTTTTTTTTATTTTAATATTGTATGAACAGAAATATTCCTTCTAAAACCTCCATATTGAAATCCAAAGAAAGATAAAACACATACACAAGGATTCCACACATATAATATATGACACATGGTGACAGACCGAACCCGACAATTTTTCCTTCACTGTCATGGAGCTCTGTCTTCCAGCCTCGGCCACACATGGAACATCTGAGAAGATTGTGGTGGATTCGGAGCCTATTCCAGGGATGATGGAAGTGAGATTGGCTCCTTACACATGCATTCACACACAGATTCACAAAATTAAAATATCCAATCCACCTACTGGCATGTTTGGGGGAGGTTGGAGGAAACCAGTGAACCATCTGGAAACCCACAGAGAAAACGTCTATATAGATAATAGCCTCAGCTTAGGATCCAACTCCAAACTCTGTAGATGTAAGGAACTGCATGCTGCACCACCCTAAATCTGTTTCAAACCATATCGTTGTCGTATCTGGGGATGTGATAAGAAGATCGGAAGATTGTGAGTTTGAATCCCAGGTCCACCGAGCTGCTACTGCTGGGCCCCTGAACAAGGCTTAACCCTCAACTTCTCAGTTGTAGAAATGAGATAGAATTGTGAGTTGCTCTGGATAAGGGAACCTACCAAATGCCAGAAATGTAAATGTTTCATGAAGACTCTTTTTTGGCTAATGTCAAGACAGTTGTATTGCTGTTCCTCATATAACTACTTGAAGAATCATATCCTATAGAGCACCCTAAAAACATAACAACTAAAATAATTTATTATTCTACATTTTATTAAAACACTCAAACTGCCTCATAGATTACCACATGGTTTCCTTAATGTGATTTACAGTGAATAATTTTGTAAAACAATGATCCTGATAGTCATAAAAGGCTCATTCTACATACTTTGGAGCTCGAGTCACTAATCTACTTTCACTGCGATTATACATCTGCTGCCAAGTTTTCTGGTTAAGCATGTCTAGAAAGAATATTTATTCCCATCAGATAAATGTTTATCAAGAACCCCTTGACTTATCTGATTAGCGCCAATTTCAGGAGAGTGATGAATGAGGCTGCTGTCTTTTTGACCCTGCTTAACCTCTTGATTTTCTGGGTTCAAGTCCAATTAACCTTTCGGAGTGATGTGCCAGTGAATGTACCTCCCAGTCCAGTCAATAAGATCCAATCGTAATCATTTCATTTTCAGGTTCATCAGAGGGGCTTTGGCCCCACCTCAGTCAACTCAATCAAACGTGGTCGTTCATCAAAGTTCAACAAGCAGCAACACCAAGATGGAGGAGACGCCTGCTGTCAGAAGTGTGTATATCAGACATGTGGTGTGTTCATCAGGAACAGGAAGAATCCTGTTTATGAACCGTGAAAAAAATCCTGATTCATAGAAAATAGCAGAAAAATAAATCAATAATTATTGTACGAAAAAATAAATCACTAACTTGTCTAAACTAGATTTTTTTTTTAAGTATTATTATTTTATAAAACAACAAGAGCAGAACTTTAAATTATTCTGATTTGTTTGAGTTCATGTTGGGTGTTTGGCAGCTACCCCAACAGTATGGCTGATCAAATTTGGCAGAGACTTTGATTTATTGACGTAGACCTAAGTTCATTACAAATGAAGTTTCAAGATTTAATTAAACCTGACAAATTATAAAGAAAGCAAAGCATGAGCTATGATGATTAGCGAGAAGTGTGTCAAAGGATAGGGGGAGAAAAAACTCTCACTGTGTCCTCATTTAAACCAACAGGAAAGGACACTCATGCTGTTTGTAAAAAAAAAATATATATATATATTATGTAAAATTATACACAGTGCAAAAACACAAGGGCGAAGAAAATGTCTGCAGGAATGATAAATCAAGTTTCTGTGACAGATTGTAATTTTATTTTCCATAGAATGGTTTGTATTGTACAACCTCCATGATTTAAATAAATGACCTGTGTTTGCTTTGTCCTGGGCTGCAACAGGGGTTAGTGCTGAGGCCGATTAAAATTGAAACACTTGCCACTCTTTCCACCCCTACATCCAATCACATTTAAGTGAGCCCATCTGTTGGGTATTATTTTTTTTGAGCCACTTCCACAGAACATGAATCCAGTGGGGTCTGGGCATGCAAATTGATAAAGAGCCTTAGCTCTACCTCCATGAAGCGGGCCACAAGTCAGGCTAGTCTCTTGCTGTGTGCTAACAATGCACCGCTGGGAGGGCAAGCTGCGGCTGCAGGCGAAAGAACGACTGTCTTCCTTTCATGTGCCACATGGCTGGAGTCTGAATATGGGCCATGAGGGGACTGTTAATGCCATTGTTCCCTCGAGCAGCGACATGCATCCTCACCATATGAACTATACTCAAGTAGCTAGTCCCTTTTCCCCTCCCCTGGTCTTAATTCCCTGGTGGCAGATGCACTTTTATTCCAACAGACGTCTTTTTAGTCCTTCATTTTGGAGCTCAATAGGATTAGAGTGCAGGGCGTGGGTTTGTGTGTTTTTCCTCATTCAAACATATTTTGTTCCACTTTAAGAACTTAAAAAGCCCATGGACATGTATTACAAATGTTTTTATACATCAGACAAAACTGATATATTAAATGTCTTGTTTTTTGTGTTAACTTGTGATAACGTCCATCTCAACCCCTACACCATGCAGTGAAAGCAGGTCATTCTGTCACATGGCACAGGTTGTAAGTTTTATGATCAGCTGAAATCTGTCACTGTGTGTTCTCTTATTTGCTTGCCCCCAATCGCTATTGTCTAAAACGAAAGAGAAACAATGGACCTTCCTCTCTTTTACCCATCTTACATGATAATGAGCCAATCACCATCTCAGCACACTGACGAGATGGCTTTAAACAGCAAATCTCGTCTTATAAGAAGGCCACCAGCCTTGAAACTCCATGTGTGTGTCCTTCTTTTCATGCATGCGGTGCCGCTGCAAACAACTGTGACCATTCACGCAAGGCTAGTCTACAACTTTATGACTCTGCACAGCTGACTCATTTTAAAGACAACAGCGAGGACACGAGGCTCGATGACACAGCAGAGATCATGAATAGAGATTAGTTAGCATCAGTCTACTACTACAACCAGTGATCTTATGAGAAACAACAAATGAGATCCTGTGCCTAACATTATATTTAAATATAATAATATTTAATATAATAAATATAAATTTAGACAAATAAATTGAGTGGCAATTTCAAGGGACACATTAGATAATAATTATTTAAAAAAATACATTTAAAAATGATTGATTTTATCCGTAATTATGTTATGTTGGTGACTTTGTTTAAAGTCATGTTTTGGTAGGTTGTATTTAGAATTATTTTTCACAAAATGGAGGTGTCAAGGTTGTCTAGGCAATTTTTTTGTTGTTGTTAAATCGACCCGAGATTTGAAAAAATTAAATACTGTGTCTTGTGGCCTATTTGACCCTTTTCGTATCTACTGTAAGCAAGAAGTTAATGGATGACTGAATGCACTTGGTGATACACAGACAGCGTGTGTGACATTCAGGTAATGAATATGGCTTGGTATTTATTGTAGACCAGGTCCAACTCTGAAGCCCTTTTTATGTTCTGCCCTATGCTCTTATAGTCCCCCCAAAAAAAGATAAATTATTTTTTCCCATTGATCCTCACCAACAGTAATAAAATGAAGAACCAGTATAATGAAGGATTTCTCCACAAGGGGAACCAGTGGCCATTAACCTCTGCCTCGGTAAGGCCTGGGGAAGATCAACTGAGTAACTGAGCAAATCAACTGCTGAGCAAATTAGTGGACACTATAAAGAACAGGAGTGGTCCCTCCTGGAGACCTGGGTTGACCCTTGCTTTGGAGGGACGTAACATCTGACTTGGTGAGGAAATTTATCATGTTTCAATTAGAGTCTGGTGAGCAAACAGGACAGGTGGCCATTCTGCCCCATTTGACCTTGTTTGCCAAGATTATCTTTTTGTATTGTATGAGATTCAAGCATGACTAATGTCCACTTTTTATATCACAGTGGCCACTCGCCAGTGCAGTCAGAACCATGTTCAGATTGTATTGGGTAAATAATGAAACACAATGGGATATGCACTTTTAAGAAAATAATCCATAATGTGGAGTTACTGTTACTCCAATGTAGACTTACCATAGGCCTGTAACGTTTTTTAAAAATCTACAAATGAATGACCCGTGCTATTAAATGAATTTATAGTTTTCAGAACATTATGTATAATGTTGTGAAACATCCTCAAGACAAGTTATTTCCTGTTATAACACATGTTGTAGCAGTCATTCTAGTGCCATCCTCCTATTTTTCTCGTTAGAAGTTTATCAAGAAACTGTCCTCGCTTCTGGTTAAAATCTTATTACAGAGTCTTGACACTGGAGACTCCTTCCATTAATATTAAATAAATGTCTGTTTACACTAAGATGCACCATATCAATAATTTTAACCCTTTTTACCAGTACATTAGCAGTTTATTTCACTGGGAGAATGGAAATTGACTTATCTCACTTTTGAAATCAGTATAAACAACTGAATTATTTTATTGGCATAAGTCTGAACATGGGATCTTCAAAACAGGAACAATTTCGGGCCTTTGGTAAAAAAAGTGTTAGTAAAATATTTAAATTCACATCTTCTGACCAATCAGATTCCAGAATTCGGCTGTTCAATTGTAAAAAGAGAGTAAACAGGATTGTTCTGTTTGTTTGTTTATTTGTTTTTTTAACAATTATGATGAATTTAGCAGTTGAACAGTTTAAAACTTTGGCAAATCTACAAAAAAACTCAATGAGGAATGAACGCCAGGACTAAACAAAAAGAAACACAGAGGTTTGAGAATCATACATGAGTCTATTGTCGTATATAAATCGGGTAAAATCCTAAACGCTTGTGTACAGTTGCGCTGAGTTTGTTGTTACATTTATCTTTAGTTGTCTACCTACATGCTTTATAACTGCATAGGGGCTCAAGCACTTATCTGCAGGAATGATTGAGATGTGTCCAAACAAACAAGAGTGTCTGATTTCCCTCCTCACGATAATCAGAGGGTTAACAGAGATTTTCTTTCTGTGTCTAAAAAAAAAAAAAATTTGGCGAGCCCTGTCTAGAAGTGACTCCATCCTGCTCACTCATTGAGGCTACATACAGTAGGTGGAGTTAGCAATGTTCTCATGGCCTTACTTGGCATGTCCTGCACAAGCATGGACACATTTCAGGTCTCCCCGACCCCCCGATTGTTGCCTTTATCAGGTAGGCGGTTAAACACCGACCGGGAGATGACAGACACATCCTTTGAAAGCCAAAGAGGATGAGAGATAAAGACAAAGCGCCATTCTTATTTGCAGCTCTCAGTATTCTTTGCTTAAACAATTGAGAGAAGAGTGTATGGGTAAATGAGGCGCTTTCACAGCTGAGTGTAGAAGACGTTTATGAAAGTTTTGAGGATTTAAAAAAGGATTTTGTTTTATGGAATAACGAAACAGGGATATCTATATGTATATATAACTATATGTATATATCTATAGATGTGGATAGAGAGAAAATATGGACCACTGAAGACTTCTAAACCTATTTTATTTTATTTTTTTATAACAGCATACTGTTCTTAGGTCTTACGTCACTTCCTATCAAATTTATGATGCCAGTGTGGTTAACCTTTTTGATTGGTCTTTATCAAAACTAATGCCACCACTCTCTCCCAACTTCATTTTCAGATCTTGTCATAGGACTTGTTTAGAAGGACCCCAAAACAATGATTAATTCCATAAAATGTACAATTTTAGCACACAGCATAGCCTGCCAATTCACAATGTATGATATATGAAGCATAAAAGGCCTGTAACAATGTGTTTTGTTCATTTTATACTGCAGAGATTCTAATCTATGAGTGAATGACACTTGCCTTTAAATGAATTTAGTTTTCAGAACATTATGTTTAAATGTTGTGAAACATCCTCAAGACAAGTTATTACCTGTTAGAACTCATGTTGCAGCAGTCATTCTCATACCAGCCTCTCTCCTTAGAAGTTAATAACACAAAAAGCTTGTCATGTGAACAAGAAACTGTCCTCGATTCTAAAGACTCTCCCATGGTTAACCAGTACAATACTGGTTATTACGAAGTCCTGACACTGGAGTCTCCTTCCAGAAATATTAAATGAATGTCTGATTACATTATGATTGGCCATATCAGTGATTGAATAAATATACAACTTGATTACCTTGAGATAAAGTTGGTTCATGGAAAAATATCCTGTTGCTTGAAGTTTCAAGCAAAATCTATATGTCCTGTTTCTCAAGAACTTCTGTATTCTTAGAATATATCTTTAAAAGCTTTCTTCAGAATTATTGGCATCATTAATGAAAATAGGCAGGAAATACAATAAAGAGTGATATTTTGAGCTTGAACAAAGGGCTGTGTTCGGTTTTGCTTTAATAATGATCAACACCACTACAAATCATACACTGAACCTCATTCTATAATCTGTAACAAGGCTAAAGACACTTTCACCACTGTATATAAGTCCTTTATATTCTTCAGTTTGTGCATATAGACTTTTTTCTTTAGTTCAGACTACAGGTTTTCAACTGGCTTCGAACCAGCACACTGGAAAAACATATTTCCAACCATCTTTGTGTTGATTTAAATGTTTGTTTACTTTCATTACATTGGTGAAAAATCCTAGGAAAGCCAAGCCTTAACCTCAGATGTGAGGCATCCAGGTTTAGTGCAGAAAAATTCTGGTATTTGGAGTAATTTTCTTTCTTGCTTGCTTGTGTCAGTCATCAGAGGAGCCCCTGAGCTGTAAAACAGATTTTACTGCAATTTCAATTCTACGCCTTTATATATAAGAGCCGGTATCAGGTTCTTTTCCTTCTATTTAATCCCAGTATTTTTTGCTAAACATGCACATGATGTTCATGGCCAAAATATTTGATTTTGGTTTCAATGGAAATATTCTTTCTTGTCAGTCTTACAAACAGCTTGTTGCTTGGATGATGGTTTTTGGATGTAATATCTAAAAGTTGAAACTTTGTTAGTTTTCCTATTAAACTTGTCGACCTCAAGACGCAGAAATTCTGAGACTATATTGCTTTCGGGTGTTCTTTTTCTTCCTCTGCTTCTTCCATATTGTTTGTGGGAGCAGTACATTCATCTTTTTTTATCCTTTTATTCAGTCTTAATAAATTGAATTATTTTAGTAATTTTGTTTTTATCAAGTAAAAGAAGTTCATTGATCTCAGTTTATTTATTTATTTATTTATTTATTTTAAATATAGTGTTGTTTATCTATGGTTATTGCTGACTGTCTATATTCTATATTCAGAGTAATATAGATACTATTACCCAGATGTGTTATTGTGAATCTGCAGACATAACCAGAAATGCAGTTAAAAATAAGCAAAATTACAAACCAATTCATTCATACTCTAACACAATGGCGCCTTTTTCTTTTATTTCTATTTAGTACCTGGAATGTATTTTGAGGCTTCTTTTTCATTTGAGAGATTTCACCTTGCTGAAAGCCGTCTCTTTTCATTTACTCATTTTTACAAGTGGGTCCCACCTGCCAGCCCACCTGCGGATTACAAAAAGGAATGTCGCATAACAAAGACCATATTGCTATCCGCCATTTATCTAGTTTGGTGTTCTCAGTCTTTTTATTTATTTATTTTTCTTACACATAGAATACAGACCAGCACACTTTTATTCACTTTCACTCTCATTCAGAATTTTTTTGTGTAATTATATTGCTTTTCACAGGCAGACAGACAGACAGACAGACAGACAGAAAGAAAGAAAGAAAGAAAGAAAGAAAGAAAGAAAGAAAGAAAGAAAGAAAGAAAGAAAGAAAGAAAGAAAGAAAGAAAGAAAGAAAGAAAGAAAGAAAGAAAGGACATATGGGCACAGCTTGTTGTATCTACCAGTGTCAGATCATCTATAAGTACAGGTGGGGAAGAGCCCTATCATGTATATTAACAGAAATGAGTCCTTAATCAAAATTCTATACATTGTTTTATCTTCCATTGTCTGAGGTTTATTTTTTTCTCCTTTCCAGATGGTGTTCAAGCATGGACCCCAGCACACTGGCCTAATTAGCTCCATAAAATTATTATGACCACATGGTCAAAAATGGGAACTGCAACAAGTGCTAGCAGTCCATTGGGACAGGAATCACACTGCCTCATGTCTGCTCTGTGAACATTTGTGAACAACAGCAGATAGGAAAGTAAATGACAGGGTTGCCAGTGTTGCATTTTTACACCACTTTGAGATTTTTATACCGAAGAGAGTTTACAATACTCAGGAGCTTGCAAAGAATTAAATAGTATATGCTGTATAATCAATACTACTATGCAGACGGTGTGACAATTATTGATCACAGTCAAGATACACAATCATTTCTATTGTAAAATATATTACGATGTATATAGTATTAGGACAGGGAAAAAGGAGGGTTATGGAGTAGATAATGTTTGTGGCAAATAATTCTAATCATGTCACAAGTGCTTATTCAGGTATTAATAATTTACTGTAAACATTCACTGAACTAAAACGTAAAGTATGATAGCTTCTTTAATTTGTTTCAGACTCATTATTACCATCACAAAATCTAGGGTCACAAACCACTGTTTCTGTTCAAATAAAAAAATAGAATTTCTTAAGCTATTGAAAGACCCCTGCAAATTTCCTTCACGTCGGATGTGGAAATCTGGAACGCTCTAGCCTTCTAGTCTTATTCCTTTGTGCAGCCAAAGTCAGCAGTGTGCTTCCAGCTGAATGCCAGACGACACAGAGTCACTCCTGCTTGAATGGGACGAGACCCGCATTTGGCTCCACTCCCAACTAGCCTCGTCCAAGAGATCGACCGAATCAAGGTGCTTTCTCCAATCTGCCTAGGTCACTTTCTCTCTCTATTCAAGATGAAAGGAGAGAGCCTCCATCTAGCAGGTCACACCGACAAGATGGATGCTGTCATGTCCGTAAGAAGCAACAATAGCACGGTGTGGGGAGGGGCCACTCTGGATGATTAGCCCAGGTCAGCTTGTGAGGCTACGGGGGAGGTTTGGCCTTTTGTCTGTGGCCCCAGCAACTGATACACATGACCTTCCTACAAGCTCAGCAGATTGAATCTGTCAGGGTCTATTAAACAATGGCACCAAGGGCTTGACCCTGACAGGACATGTCAGTTTTTTGCCATCATTCAATCTACATTTAATCAACAACAGTTGATTTTGGGTTTATGTACGCTGCTCGTGTTGGCGATAGTGCAGGGGTAGCCATCTTTTCTGACTCGGCTTCTACGGAGGTCAGTCTCTGACCCCTTTAGCAGCAAAACAGGGACTGTACACAAGTCCTTCAGCATTATCATCATAGAGTCATATATTATGTGTGTGTGGGTGAGTGAGTGCATGTGCACAGGGAGGCATTGTGGCTGCTGAGAAATCAGCTTTCATCCCATTTTAAGATACATCTACAGCTCTACGGAAAAAGGGGTCACCATTTGTCTTTATCAGACAGGAAATCAGTCAGGTGTGCATGCCACAGTGGGCTTTCATGCTCTCAGAGCCCCTGTGAATAAAACATAGGCTATCAGTAATATTGCCAGGATCCGGCTATGACTTATGCAAGTTCAAGGACTTTTATTGATCGGTGAGCCATGCTTAATCAAAGTCTATCTTCTCTACCACTTGTAGTGATTAAATAAGTCAGGCAGTCTGATATAAAGTCTTTGACTCCTTGATTGCTGCTCAATTGCTTCTGCTGCACTCAGTATGTCAAAATTGTTTTGTTTCCATAGAGAGAGAGTGAGAGAAAGAGTGTGAGAGAGAGAGAGAGAGAGAGAGAGAGGCCTAGATATGATTCAAAAAGGTACTTCACAAATATTTTGGTTATATCCTTGCTCAAGATATACAATAGCATCCATCGCTGCTGTTTTGGATCAGTGTTACCTTAGCATTGCATCTGATGTAAGCTGATTCTTTCACAATTATATATATATATATATATATATATATATATATATATATATATATATGTATATATATATATATATATATAAATTAACCATGAACATGGTATTATAATATCTACATTGAGGTCCAGATGTCTTAAGATCCCAATTAATATGTAAGTGCAAAAGAAGTGGTCGATTTACCAAGAATAATTGTGTGAATAATATCACGTACAATGTAATGTGTCAATAATATGCGAGCTATTTGTTCTTGATAAGAAGGGTGAGTCCAGCTTTAGACCTAGGTATGAGACGCCAAACTCAGCGTAAAACGTGCCACACGCATAACCACACATCCAGGGTTACTCCAATTAAAGAAGATGAGATGCATTTAACAACTATTCAAGACAATATTCACACATAAAAGAGCGTAACATATTCTTTACAGTGTTATGCATAATACAGTGTACTATCAAAGGAAAGAAATTATGCAATTTTCTCTGGGAAATGGAGATGGTTTGTTGCTTTGAAACGTTTGTTATCGAAATTTGAAAATTAGCCAAACCAAGCTTTTCATTTTTCCAGAAAAAGGTGTGATTAAAGAATATCATTTTCATGTTAGTATTGTGTGAGAAGATCTGTTTCCCTGACACATACAGGCATGAAATAGACCTGAAAAGAATGTAAATAACTCTTGTTCCCATGTAAGAGATATACAGCTGATCTAATAGATGGACACTTGATATTGTACAGATTGATCCAGTTGGGTTTCTCTCATGTCTGTGCTGTGATTCTTGATTGGCAGCTTTAAAAGAGCTGAAGCCAAATATGCCTGGGCAGCTTCCTGAGCAATTTCAACATATCTGATCAAAGGTGACATTGCAGGCAAGTGTGTCTTAACACTCACAGAGAGAGAGAGAGAGAGAGCGAGAGAGAGAGAGAGACTAAAAGTTTGAAGTGTTTAGTTTATCTGGCATTATACTATAATCCAGTACAATTACACGAAGAAGCACCCATGCTTCCACATTATCCTCTTGCACAGATGTTCAGGAGGGAAGTAAAGGTGTTGTGTTTTGTTTTATTTTGCTATTTCTTTTTTCTTGCGAGTGTTACATCTCTGTTTCGCCTTTTCATCTTGCTATGTGGGATGATGGTAGTTCATCAGATAATCAAACCAAGGTGTGGGCAACAACACCGCTTAATCAGATTAGATGTCAGACAGTGAAGGAATAGGGGTATTTACACAACGTGGCTTTATCAACCTCTTTCAAAAGGCGAGCTCGGATTACTCAAACATACAGTAGTGAGTGTTCATCGGCTTGAAAAAACATTTACAAAATATTACGGGACTAAAGATGGCAGGTGAGATATGTAGGAGGAATGGTGTTCTGGATTTTATTATGGGAATTAGTACCTGGTGTTTATAAGGGGAGGCTGTAAGTAAGTGAAAGATGCAGATAAATACATACTGTGGATATGGCACTTTAGCATCTAGGCTTGTAGTACATAAGACTAATTATTTATTATTATTTCCTCTTCCTATTTCCTATTATTGACGTTATTACTTACTACACAGTAACTAATGTGAAAAAATACCTGGAATAGGTAACAAGTGTCAGCAAATACGTACCTATCTCAGTTTAATCGTTTTCAAGTTTAATATGACATAGAAATGTGTAATACTACTTATAGAATAATATACAGATATTCTGGGGAAACAGAATGATCTTAAAGAAAAATAATCAACGATAAGATGGTGTGATGGTGCAGCAATTATAATATATTAATTAAATACTATTTATCTGTTCATATTTTAGTTGGGATATTGTTGTGACATTTATGAGACAAGTCATTTCCTGTCATATTGTGTGCAATAGCAGCTATAATCAGTGGTTCATGCTCTTTTTGTTCATGCTTTTTCTCTTGAAATGTTAAGATAAGATAAGATAAGATAAGATAAGATAAGATAAGATAAGATAAGATAAGATAAGATAAGATAAGATAAGATAATCTTTTATTTGTCTCATGGCAGGGGAAATTTAGGTTAATTGACTTGGAATTATAAAAATGGATATCATAAAAAGACTTAAGACTTAATAGATAAAAGAAATACATATTTATTTTTGCATACAATATAAATGTATAATAATAATAAAAAGTCCTCTGTGCTATAAATTTTCCCCATGGTGACATTTACAAAAAAAGTCACCTTACAAAAAATGTTTCCATAAAATATGTTTTTGTTCAATAATAATCAGTTTATCATCATCAGTCAGTTCATGTGAAGCGTCCACCATTGAATTCAGTTCCATTCAATTTGATATGTTTAGCATTTTTAACATTGGACATTGTCACAAATCAGCTTTATAGACATACGTTCATAAAACCCGAAATAAAAATGATGAAGTTTAAAATGTTAATTTATATTTATCCTTAATGAGTAAGCCAGAGGCAACGGCAGCAAGGACAAAACTCCTTAAGATGATATAAAGAAGAAACCTTAGAGAATCGCACTTCGCTACATTACCCATAAGCCCCTGCGTGTCACATTCTCACGCCTCATCACGCCTCTTCTGCATTACTCCTTATTGAAGTTCTACTTCTTGTGTACACCGTCGTCATGTTTTCGTTCCTCGGGGTTTTTTTTGCCTTTTATAGCCTCCTTCATCTTTTGCTGCTTTATTTTGTTGTTTGTTTGTTACTTTTATACCTTTCAAAATAAAAGTCTTTCGCACTTGCATGATTCCCCTGACACAGAGTTTAACTTTATCTTTAAGAGAGTGAGTGTGAGGATGGCATGATTGAGTATGTACTGGGATTGAAACATGTCTCAGTGCTCGCTGAAGTGAACTACTCTCTCGCTCTCTCTCTCTCTCTCTCTCTCTCTCTCTCTCTAAGACAGTTTCTACTAAAACGGAACAGGTTTCTTCTGCAGTAGAACTCCTAACAGAAAGCACTCGCATTTAATAATAACAACATAGAAACAAACGATGTATTAGTAACATGAGTTTATTCATCTAAACCTTGCAGCCAGATCTACTTCGGAGCTTATAGAAAATGAATCAACACTTTCTGACTAATCAGATTCAAAAAATCATGGTAATATGCAGAATTATTTAACACGAAAGTATTTGAATATGTATTTATCCATATATAGATTTTAGCATCTGATCTTTTACCATTAGCTACCTTGGATTTCCATTTTTTATTGTTAGTGCAAGTAAATAATAAATTATGATACAGTATCACTATGTCCTGCTCTACATACCTAGCATTTTTCACATACATTAGTAGTTTCTCAAATATACAACATTCAGGGTATGCACCAGAGTTTATTTGTAAATATGAATTATAGCATTTACCTACGAAGTATTATATAGTTACAGTAAAGCATTTCAGAATGATTTCAGAAACGGTGGTGAGTCAAGTCAACTGGAAGATAAGCTTTGTTTCAGGTCGTAAGTAGTTAAGACATTAAGTTTATTACGCAAAACTTTATAATGATAATATGTCATGATAATAAGACATAAAAAAGAAGAAGAAATAATTTGTGTTTCTCATCTGGTTCTTCAGTACCAAATTGCATCGCTTAGTAAGTCAACCTTAATAAAGCATTCTTCTCTACGTTATACAGTACTGTGTAAAAATTCAACCTCACGTAGCACGTAGACATAAACTTTGCCGAAGGTTATTTGCACTGTTTTGCACCGAGCCTGGGAAAGCTAACTCATTATTCCTTTGTCATACAAAAACAACCACAATGCACATACGATAAGGCAAACCTGAACAGAAAGGTAACATTTTATTATCAGCATTTGAGCATACAGTTTGATAAGCAGCAAATGTTATCATAGAGATACGTGTTTAGACAAACAACCTAATCTTTTCGACTCAAAGGCAGCTCACATGATCAGAAATTTCCATTATTTGTCTTCGGAAGTTAAGATTATTATTCAGGAATGCATTGTATTTACCTGAACTAATATTGATGACTGATAACATTCATTCTTTATCATATTACACGGCAGAATTTTTTTTTTTCCCACAACACAGTATTCCCACACCGTTGGAGTGTTCGTTTCTCATTTACTCATTCGCAAAAAGGTTTCATGTGATTGGACAGGAAGCACAGCTTAAAATATCCCTGAGTTTGATGTGAAGTTGGTTCCCAGTGTCTGCACCATCAGGAAGGACAATGACCTTGAGAGGACAGGTTTTTGTTTCAGGTTGAGGATGGTGCATATTGTCACCTCGGGGGCACTACAGCTGAAACTGTAATCTTCCGCTGTTTTAGTCTCTCCTAAATGTGTGTTATGACCCAAAGCCAAGGGGGGAAAAAAATAGTTAAAATGTTCACGGGGGTGGGCATGAGACGAGTCGGAGGGAGAGGGAGGGGGTTGTCATGAGATGACACAGTCTGTGGTGAAGAGACTGACTCTGCCTTTTTTTTCCAGACCACTTAACAGGGATATATGAACTACTTAACATCCATCTCTAAAGCAACATTTTAAATCCTGCTATTCCATCTCTTCACAGGACAGCCATTCATTCTGCAAATTGCACCTAAAACTGGAGCTGGTGCTGTAGATAATGTAAGATAAGAATAGGGAGGCGAAATGGATAATTTTGTTATTGATTTTCCACTATATTCTAAAGTTACATTTCGGCATACCGGTACAGCCGGAGGAGGCAAATGATCTGGATGTGATATCATTGCACACTTAAAAGGCCCTATTTGCACGTTATCTAAAAGTTCTGACCAGAGCGATGACTATGAAAAGTGTAAAGAATCAAAGCTAAGACATCACCAATCCTTCTTTTGTATCATAGCATTGACGCGTAACACAGGAGTAACTGTAATCTTTGAGGAACAGCAGTAGGTCTAATTACAGCGTTTAGCAGTCCCTCCAGGATTTTGTGATTTTTTTGCGATCACGGAAAGTATAGCACGAAATCGCAGGAGGTTTTTTTTAAAATCTCAGCTGATTTGGGTCAGGTGACGTCATCACAACATTTACATTGCATTTCTGGCATTTAGCAGATGCTGTTATCCAGAGAACTTAAAATTTATCTCATTTATTACACAACTGAGCAGTTGAGGGTTAAGGGCTTCGCTCAGGGGTCCAGCTTGGTTAACCTGGGATTTAAACTCGCAATTTTCTCATCAGTAGTCCAAAAGCCTTAAACACTAAGCTACCACATCCCTACAACATGCATTCAGCAAAAGCCCTCTTCAATTCATGTGCCTCGAACATCATAGAAAGTAATAACATATGCGTCTTCACTGGAGGTCCTTATATGAAGAATTTTGCTGCGCAATATCATCATATATGCAAAGTATAGTTCTGGAAAAAAAAAAAAGCATAAAAGTCTTTGCATCCCAAATTTTATATTAACAAACAAAGCTCCAAGCATTTATGGCTGCAACGATCCCCAAAAAAATCCTGGAAGAACTGAAGACTAAAGTGGATTTCACAGTTAGAGAATCAACCAGTTTAACATTTACCGCATGTGAAGAGAAGGGAAATCATTTCCAGGTGCTAATGTGGTGAAAGAAGAGCACACTCTGGAGGTGGCAGGCTTTAGTTTTACAGAAGTAGAATATGTTTTAACACAAAGCTGACTAAAAAGTCGCCTTTTCAGAGAAAATGATCTATGCCTATCGTATAGAAAAACCTAAACCTAATCAGCTGGAGCTTGAAACAATCCCATAATTGATTATATCTTCTTCTGGAATACATCAAGATAAAATAAAATAAAAAATATTTCATTTCTTGGACGATTTCTTCCCATTAGTTATTTATTCAATAGTATTCCAACAATAGTAGAACATACAGCATTATAAAGAAAGAAACCTCTGACAGGAGCAGGTGTGTCCAGACTTTTGACTGGTAGTTTGATTGTAACTGATCATAAACAGAATTCATACTCATGTCTGCACTCGTTTATTTTGGATTCATATCATTCTTTGAACAGTCACGTTGAACCACTTTTAACGGGTGTTGTTCTTGGTAAATATTTATGCACATTTTCAGAAAAACTGAAGAGATCCAGACTCATCACAGCTATGGCGAATAAACAGTATGTTTAACAACACATATAGACATGTTTCTCTCTTTACCTTTATCTACTAAATTTACAGCAGGAGGACACTTTATGGAATTTAGTCTTCTCCTTTACTTTTCCAGTTTTTATTTTTTAGTAATGCAAATACAGTGTTATGAGATTAATGTGAGTCTCAGGTACACTGTTGTTGTTTTAAAATGTATTTTAACCCTCATGCTGTTCTTGGGAAATTAAATTCAACCTGTTTTTATAACAGAAATATGGTTTTATTTCATGTAAATGAGGTCTATTGACCATAAACAACATTTGGGCTTTTCCCTTCAGGGGTCTCCACAGTGAATCATCTCTCTCCACCTATCCCTATCTTCTGCATCCTTTAACACTTGCACCCACTAGCTTCATATCCTCATTTATTACATCCATATACCTCCTCTTTGGCCTTCCTCTTTGCCTCCTGCCTGGCAGCTCCATGTCCAACATTCTCCTACCAATATACTCACTCTCCCTCCTCTGGACATGTCCAAACCATCTTAATCTGGCCTCCCTAACTTTGTCCCCCAAACATCTAACATAAGCTGTCCCTCTGATGTACTCGTGTCCAACCGTGTCACTCCCAAAGGGAACCTCAACATCTTCAGCTCTGCTACCTCCAGCTCTGACTCCTGTCTCTTCCTCAGTGACACTGCCTCTAAACCATACAGCATGGCCGGTCTCACTGTCTTGTACATCTTCCCCTTGATTCTCGCTGATATTGAAATGACATAGTGTGGTATATGAAGTTATTCAAAACACAGAATTGGGTGATAATTTTTTTAAAAACAGTTTAACCTGACCAGGAAAATATTAATCCAGGAGGACAAAAAGGGAAGACAACATGAAGGTTAAATGCTGATATATCTAAGCTCTGATTTTTAGGTCCATGTTAATTAGCTAAAATCATTTGCAGCTTGTTATTAGGATCTGAACCTACTGTACATATATTCTCTGATTGTTGCTAGGGATCGTACAGTATGTTCATTTATAAATTCAGACAGCTTTAAAAAAAAATATTGAAGTGATTTTCTGGAAATAAATGTACACCATAAGTAAGATGACTTTGTAGAGATTGCACCAATTCAAGATATTTTGGATTAGTAAAGAGTTTGTGATTGCGATTTCTAACATTAGTCTACATTTCACCTAATAAGACAAACTCTTCTCAATTAACAGACTAAGTATGTGGAGCTGTGTGTTGCACTGCTTTACTCCGAGTAGCTCAGATTTCTTTGCTCGTCTCTCTCAGAGAGGCTATTCACACACCACTGTTTCCCCTTAGGATAGCACTATCATCGAAATACAATCCCAGCCTGATAATGCTGAAATCCGTGCACTACTTTTACTATTTAATCACTATAATTTGTCTCCATCCTAAAGTACAGCCCGTAGGCATTAACATTGTCAGTTTATGTGAAATTAAACCTGTCTCACAGCTCTGCTCTTTGCACTGCATTGCGCTGGATGCAAGGATCGAAATTCTCAGCATGTCTTTTATTAGTTTAAAAAATATACAGATGTGTTTATTATTGGAATGTAATGGATTTAGATGCCCATATGATCCCAAAGGAAAATTACACCCCATGTCCCATCATCTGCAAGAAAATCATGGAGCAAAATGTAATAATGTTGTATATGGTTAGAAATAGTAAAAAAGTAAATAAAACATAACCAAAAATGCTGGCCTAAGACTACACTATCATTAATTATTGTCCTATAAATCCACACTCCAGAAGTGGTTTATTCTTCTTACACCACAGCAGTTTGTAAAAATAGAAAAAAATTACTTGTTAATAAATTCTACTTCATACAGTTGAACCATTTAAAGTTATGTTTAATGCTGTGATACAAAGAGTTAGTTCTTATCACATACATAATAGAAGCTAGAAAGACCCTTTTCACTTTCATGATGTTATTAAGGCTTAAAAACAAGAAAAGTCTTGTTAGTTGAGAAAATCACAATGTGTGAGATCCTCTCTTCTGAAGGCTTTTTAGTGACAGGAAACCTGAGACTCTGTTCATAAATATTCAACAAATTAATCATTTTTTTGTTAAATAACATGTATTTAAGCTTTAGATTATATGGACTGTCCATAAGAAGTCATTGTGAATGAGTTTTACTGTATGCATGTTTTAACTTTGATTTACCTTGCAGAAGGAACCACTGTCAAAACTGCTGTTAAAGAAAATTAATCAACACCTTCTGACCAATCACATTCAAGAACTTTTTCTTCAGTGATCTGTACCACCATCATGCTATTACAGATGTGTTATGTGAGGTATGTATAGAAGCCCATTTCTGCCACTGAATAAAAAAATTAAAAAGAGGTTATTGCGACTTTTTATCTCACGATTCTGACTTTTTTTTCTCAGAATTGCGATTTATATCTCACAATTCTGACTTTTTTCTCGCAAAATTAAATATATCTCAAAATTCTGAGAAAAAAGTCAGAATTGTGAGTTTATATCTCAAAATTCTGAGAAAAAAATAGTCAGAATTGCGAGTTTATATCTCAAAATTCTGAGAAAAAAAGTCAGAATTGCAAGTTTATATCTCAAAATTCTGAGAAAAAAGTCAGAATTGCGAGTTTATATCTCAAAATTCTGAGAAAAAAAGTCAGAATTGCGAGTTTATATCTCAAAATTCTGAGAAAAAAATAGTCAGAATTGCGAGTTTATATCTCAAAATTCTGAGAAAAAAAGTCAGAATTGCAAGTTTATATCTCAAAATTCTGAGAAAAAAGTCAGAATTGCGAGTTTATATCTCAGAATTCTGAGAAAAAAAGTCAGAATTGCGAGTTTATATCTCAAAAAATTCTGAGAAAAAAAGTCAGAATTGCGAGTTTATATCTCAAAAAATTCTGAGAAAAAAAGTCAGAATTGCGAGTTTATATCTCAAAAAATTCTGAGAAAAAAAGTCAGAATTGCGAGTTTATATCTCAAAAAATTCTGAGAAAAAAAGTCAGAATTGTGAGTTTATATCTCAAAATTCTGAGAAAAATAGTCAGAATTGCGAGTTTACATCTCAAAATTCTGAGAAAAAAAGTCAGAATTGCGAGTTTACATCACGCAGTTCTGAGAAAAAAGTCAGAATTGCGAGTTTATATCTCAAAATTCTGAGAAAAAAAGTCAGAATTGCAAGTTTATATCTCAAAATTCTGAGAAAAAAAGTCAGAATTGCGAGTTTACATCACGCAATTCTGAGAAAAAAAGTCAGAATTGCGAGTTTATATCTCAAAATTCTGAGAAAAAAAGTCAGAATTGTGAGTTTATATCTCAAAATTCTGAGAAAAAAAGTCAGAATTGTGAGTTTACATCTCAAAATTCTGAGAAAAATAGTCAGAATTGCAAGTTTACATCTCAAAATTCTGAGAAAAAAAGTCAGAATTGCGAGTTTACATCACGCAGTTCTGAGAAAAAAGTCAGAATTGCGAGTTTATATCTCAAAATTCTGAGAAAAAATGTCAGAATTGCAAGTTTATATCTCAAAATTCTGAGAAAAATAGTCAGAATTGTGAGTTTACATCTCAAAATTCTGAGAAAAAAAGTCAGAATTGTGAGTTTATATCTCAAAATTCTGAGAAAAATAGTCAGAATTGCAAGTTTACATCTCAAAATTCTGAGAAAAATAGTCAGAATTGCGAGTTTACATCTCAAAATTCTGAGAAAAAAAGTCAGAATTGCGAGTTTACATCACGCAATTCTGAGAAAAAAAGTCAGAATTGCGAGTTTATATCTCAAAATTCTGAGAAAAATAGTCAGAATTGCGAGTTTACATCTCAAAATTCTGAGAAAAAAAGTCAGAATTGCGAGTTTACATCACGCAGTTCTGAGAAAAAAGTCAGAATTGCGAGTTTATATCTCAAAATTCTGAGAAAAAATGTCAGAATTGCAAGTTTATATCTCAAAATTCTGAGAAAAATAGTCAGAATTGTGAGTTTACATCTCAAAATTCTGAGAAAAAAAGTCAGAATTGCGAGTTTATATCTCAAAATTCTGAGAAAAAAAGTCAGAATTGCAAGTTTACATCTCAAAATTCTGAGAAAAATAGTCAGAATTGTGAGTTTACATCTCAAAATTCTGAGAAAAAAAGTCAGAATTGCGAGTTTACATCACGCAATTCTGAGAAAAAAAGTCAGAATTGCAAGTTTATATCTCAAAATTCTGAAAAAAAAGTCAGAATTGCGAGTTTATATCTCAAAATTCTGAGAAAAAAGTCAGAATTGTGAGTTTATATCTCAAAATTCTGAGAAAAATAGTCAGAATTGCAAGTTTACATCACGCAATTCTGAGAAAAAAAGTCAGAACCCTGAAGTTTTTTATTTCTCTTATACTACGGCAAATTTTAATGAATTAATACATGAATTACTTAATCAATCAACAACCAAGATGTAATTTTTGATTCATAAATACGAGGTAGTGCTTTGAAAACAATCCTTTAACTGACAGTCAGTGGTGTAAGGACCAGAGTAATAAGAGTGACTATTTGTTGTAGCAGCAGTGTTAATGTTGTGGAACGTCGAGACAAGTTAGTTATCTGCTACCACTTACTTTATAACAACAGTAAACAGACGGTCTCTTACTTTCGCTCTCTCTTTTGCATTGTTCTTTGTTAAGAAGAAAATCTGTTTATTATTAGTGGATCATCTGCCATACAAGTCCCTCTCTATGGGTGGTTACTATAGAAACAATAATGTATTAGAATGAGCACATTCATAATAACCATTTGTTATTGGTGATGTTCTACAGAGATGTGGCAAATCTTCTGACCAATCAGGTGTGAGATTTCAACCACGTTGTGATATAATTCTTTATTATTCTTTACAAAAAAGCTACGTTTTCATACCTGAAATATCAGTATATTAACATGCTATAGTAATCATCATCATCATCATCATCCTCAATTTTAAGTTATTTCATATCCTAGCCATTAGCTCGGAAAGTAGCTTATAGCTTAAGTCTGGTTTGATAGCCTCATACCTTACTTTTGTTTGAGACCACATTAATATTAATGACGTCCTGCCCCACAAAAATCTGTGGTCATAAGCCATTGCTGCTAACGGCTATACTCAGTCACCGGTTCCTATAATGAAATATTTGAATAAATTTTAGTATACGAAAGTAAAATCAATAATTGCTTCAGCTGAATTGTTTAATACAATAGAAATGTACAAGAACACAGTATTACATGAAGTGTCAAAGTATTAATATTGTCCTTAAATAACCAGGAATTTTACAAATCAAGAATCAAAATGTACAAAGATAAAGGTATCTTCGATGGTGCCATCCCAGCACCAAGGACCACATGCCTAGTTTCATTAATATATTCATTAGAACCAGACTAAACATCAAGTTTCCTTCCTTTCCTTTTCCTTAACATTATACTAAAAGAGCCTGTTGTATGCCTACCATCTCTTCAAGGTTCTTTAAATAGGCTCTGTATGAGGAGAAAGCGCTGCCTGTTTCAAAAAAAAGTCATGGTTATTTTCTGCACTTGCAGGTTTCTCTTTGACAACCACCAGCATCGAGAACAGGAGCAGAATTATCAACATCAAAATCCCAAAGCAGGGCTACAATGAGCCCCATCCAAGCTGAATGCACATGTAGGGCTTGGGAGAGCTGGGAAGAGGGGGCTCTTCACTCTCCATTCTCTTCTGCCTGTGTCATGTTTTTGTGGCCTTGAAGTCTCTATAGAGTGGGCCGCTCTCTCTCTCTTTCTCTCTCTCTCTCTCTCTCTCTCTCTCTCTCTTTCTCGCTCGCTCGCGTGCACTCCTTCTCTTTTTTTTTGTTTATGGATCATTGGTTGTTTACTATAAAGCAAGCAGCAGCCTGGAGAGATGTGGGATATGTTTTATCTCTTGTCAGAGCCGTGCTTCAATTAAATTAATGGATCTATTCAACTCCCTCTTTCCTCCTTTCAGGCACAGCCAGAGAATACATTAAAAGATCTTATGCCTCAAGATGGTGCATCATGGTATTAGTCAGGTCAGTCATTTTTCCTCCTAGCATGTGTATATATATATGATCTTTATATATAATCCATATATGAATATACATATTCATGAGAGGTTCATTAATACCAGGTTTATTTTGAATATCTTCAGCTCATTTCAGCCCTTCAATTTTGAGATATTAGATTTTCTTAGACTCCAGTGTTTTTTAATGCAAATTACACATTTATCAATATTTTTAAGTGCAAAATACACGTTAAAGTTTTGCCCAGGAGCAAGCATCTTTCCTAAACTTAGTTATGATGAATATAGATTACCCATGAGGCATTTCTGAAAATATTATGACAG
This sequence comes from Hemibagrus wyckioides, assembly GCF_019097595.1. Taxonomy (NCBI): domain Eukaryota; kingdom Metazoa; phylum Chordata; class Actinopteri; order Siluriformes; family Bagridae; genus Hemibagrus; species Hemibagrus wyckioides. The sequence continues at coordinate 7,749,526 of NC_080731.1, forward strand.
CTAAAATGATTGTATAACCAGAAAACAGAAATAAATGACAAAATTAAAAAAGTACAATATAACAGTATAAGGCGACATCGTTTTTTTTATCAAAAAACAGAATGAATTAAGTAAGCCAAACCAGGGTGACCTGCTAAAATTACTAATTGGTTTACTGATCAGTTGTACTTTGTTCGATTGATTTGCAATTAATTCTGGTTTGTGGTCCAAAGAAGACAGAGCTTGGCGCCAACCTTGGAAGCAGCTGAAACCATATACTCACCAGGAGAATGGAAGGGGCAAACATCAATACGTTGTTGTGAAGCTGGGCTCTGCCTTGTGCTAAGAGGGTCGTCTTCTTTCCTCCAGGCTTTCGGAAGAGTCAGGTCTCTTCACCACCGGAAAAAGTTAATATATGAAAGGCATACAGACATTGTTGATCCTACTGAGCTGCTCTATAAATGGAGAATAGCCTACGTACATTATCTGCTATATCCCAATGACATTGCTGCGACATACATTAATCCTTTAAAGCTCAATAAACTGTGTTAGAGGGTAAACTATAAAGCCTTATATGTAATCTCAGCACTTACTCAACTGATTATCATAAAATATTACTTAGGACACACTGTTTGTAAAATGCATATGTGTAAATGACATATATTGTATTTCTGAATTTCTTTTTTTTATAGATAAAGTATACATTAGTTTTTCAGCTTCTGCTTTTCTTCTTTTTTTATATCCTTGTTTTTAGGCTTTTATTTGAAAATGTGTGTTAATGTGTATTACATCCTTGCTTTTAGGCTCTGCTTGGTCACATTTATTTTATTTTATTTTATTTTATTTTATTTTATTTTATTTTATTTTATTTTATTTTATTTTATTTTATTTTATTTCTTTTTAGAAAAGGTGTGTTAATGTTTGTTATATCCTTGTTTTAGTCTTTGTGCTTGGCTATTTTTTTTTTTTTTAAATAAAATTTGTGTTAATGTGTGTTACATCCGGGCTTTTAGGCTTCTATTTGGTCAGCTTTTTATTTTCTTTAATGAAATGTGTGTTAATATGTGTTACATCCTTGATTTTAGGCTTCAGCTTGGTCAGCTTTTTTTATTTATTTACTTTAGGCAGCAATGAAAATTCAAAATCATGTTTTATAGCAAATTAACCCAATTAAAATCAGATTTCTACAAACAAATGCAAAGTCTAAGTGCAAGCAGCGAAGTACAGAACCTATTTCTATTGCAAAGATTGGGAGATAACATGAATAAAAGTGAGCTTATGGTGTGAACAATGCCCCGAACATCAGAAATGCATGTGCACCACAGTGACCTTGTGGCTGAGAAAAGTAGAAAAAATGTTTCCCCCTTTTCGTATACCCAAGTGGACTATTTTAAATGTCTTTTGTGTGGTTTTTGCGGTATAGCTGGGGAAACCTGGCAAACAACCTGATCTCTCAAGCAGAGCTACATCTAAACCCAGACAAAGCAAGCCTCTCGACTTTATAGTGAATGACTGTAACTCTCAGCTTCCTATTATGGGATCACTTTTATTAATTCGTTAGATTGTAGCTTATAGCATAAGTCAAGTTTGATAGCCTCCTACCTTACTTTTGTTTAAGACTGTGTTAATATTAATGATATCCTTCCCCACCAAAATCTATGGTCATAAGGCATTGCTGCTAACGCCTATACTCTGTTGCCAGTTCCTATAATGAAATACTTGAAGAAATTGTAGTAAATAAATGCAGTTTTTTTTTATTTTACGAAAGAAAAAAACACAGATACCTAGCTAAGTCCTTCACCTAAAAAGACCCAGCTGAATTGTTCGACACAATAGAAATATAAGTGTCAAAGTATTAATTTTGTCTTTAAATAAGCAGGAAATTCACCACAACTGATCAAATATTACGCTTCATTTTGGACATATATTTTTAGAAATAAAAGAATCAAAATGTTCAAAGATAAAGGTATCTTCAATAATACCATCCCAGCAACACGGACATGTGAATTTCCCTTTGGGATGAATAAAGTATCTATCTATCTATCTATCTATCTATCTATCTATCTATCTATCTATCTATCTATCTATCTATCTATCTATCTATCTATCTATCAGTTTGGTACAGAGGATGTAAACGCATCAATATATCAGCAATAATTACAACAATAATAATTATATAAATAATTACTGCAGCAGCAATAATAACAACTAAAAACACCCTCACTTAGCATAAAACCCCGTATAGAAAGCTCCCTACAGCGCATGACTGTTCATTTGTCTCACTTTAAATGAACTAGCTCTTCCCCATTTACCCTGCTGGAGGAAACTGAGATAAGAGAGGAGGGAGAGCCTGACCACAGACGCCTTCCGAGTCCAGACTGTTAGCTTTTTAGCGCCGATCTGGTTACAGTGCTGTGAATGGCAAGTTCTCAGCCTCCCCTGAGAGACAGGAGCAGGATTCCTGACTCCAGCACAGAGACGAGGTGCTATCCGTCAAACACGGCTGTAAAAGCTCTACCTGCAGGAGCTCTCCGCTTGAGCTGGAGGAAGTTAAAGCTCTGCTGACAGGGCCGCCAAAACTGTGTCTGTGCCTTCCCGGCCGCTGGGAATAGTCGGTATCGGCTAGCCCAAAGATATTGAACGTGGTAAAGATTGGATGCAGACAGCTGTATCAGCTTGAGTCTGGGTTTCTTGGAATAGTAAGGCTCAGTCTGGGTTAGCAGTGTAGCACTTCAGTGTATACGGATATTTAAATAAATATGAAACAGTAAAATGTTTTAGGATGAGATACGATTAAACCCGTGCACTCAGGGAGTTTTCTGGTAAAAACATAACTAACAGCTTTGTAAGGAACAAAATGTGACACCAACCAAATGTTTTATTCTTTTTCTACCACAGCAATTTGCCAATGAATCGACGTTTTCAATTAAATTTATTAAAAAATGAAATGAATTTCATTTCCTGTTATGGAATATCATCATCTTGTTAGAGCAACTATAAACCTCACCAACTTTTCTTTTTTTTTTTCTGTACATTTTTTAAAATGTAGATCATTTTTAATTTTTAATCTTAATTTTTTTCAATTTTAATTTTAGATTTTATATTTAAAACAAACCGCCTGCTGACAGTGCTGTGCAACTGAGAGGAAATAAAAAAGGTATATCGACAATACAACATAAAACAAAAACACATTAAAAGATAAAAAATTAAACAAAATGTAGATGCCCTTAATAGAGTGAATAATTGAGCACAAAATACCGTTAGGAGAAGAAAAACATCTTTGTTCTGAAGACTTTCATGTGGCAGAAAAACTACTGACTCTTACACATCTGAATTTGTCTTTAGTACCTATGGTATGATTCAAAAGAAGTGATAGAACCTGACCAATCAGAATTAAGTATTTAGTCATATAACAGCAGTGTTAATGACCGGTCGTATTTTTTTAGAACACTTTTTATTCGAGTATAACATGACCTCATATAGCTATATAAGTGAAGCACTTCAGCCATACATACTGCATCCATAAGGAAAGCTTTTCATTCTGGACAAAGTCATAAGTCAAGAATCTATCGCTCTTTCACTGCAGATTAACTATTTTCTGCTCTCCTGACCCTTCTGATGACCCTTTGTGACTGGAGTCAAATACCCCAGCAGGTCTTAAAATCTGCCCCTCAAATAAATCCTGTGCCAGGATAAAAGACCTCATCGTACTATTGATAGTGGTATTGATTAATGTAAGCCTAATTAGCTGCAGTTGAAGAGCGTAATTGAAAATACACCTGCTGCCTTTTCAGTGGGTAGGGATGCAGGATAGACTCCTGTTGGGGTTGCTCTCAGTTAATGACTGAAACAGTCGTCTACTAATAAATCTCATTTTCCTTCTGAATGCATTGATGCTTTCTTCGAATGGCCTTTCATTTATTTCTTTCACTGGATGATTTCCAGACAGCAGCGGATGTGTTAGTGACACGTGTGATAGTACAGTAGATGATGTCTAATTTGACCGTACACCATGGTTTTATTTTATTTTTTTTTAAATAAAGCTGAAATTAAGGATAGGGGTCAGTTAGGGATAATGTATAATATGATGTTATTAAATAAAAAAAATCATTTGAATGAATTGAATCTATTAGTATTAAATATCATACACGGCTCACAATACATGAACTTTTGGATTTTCCTTTGAATATATCAGGCATTTGTTATAAATATAAACACAACCAGCTCATATTAGGATGTATTGTTCCAACTGGTTCCAAGAGTTTCATAGATCTCTGTGTCCACTTTATTTGAGATATGAAATAATACAGAAAATAGTCACACACATAGATAAACACAGAAATATTCACTTCTGTGTGTCCTTCAAAATAAGCATGTAATTAAATTCAGACACAACATTCAGACACATAAATAACAGACACAATGTTCAGAAAATAAAAGGAAATACATCCACCATGAACGGCATCCAAGATGTAATTTGAAATGAAAACCTTGCCTTACCTAAAAAGGCAGATGCAGCAGTGCTTTAGTCTTCGAGTCAGTCCAGCTCCCTCCTGTCTTCATCTGTACAAGCCAAAGCTTCAGCTTTCATGCACCATCGCGCTCGTCATATCACAGATCGCCCCGCATTGCATTCTCGAAGATCAACATTCTACTTCTACACTGAATTCCATTGAATATTGCTCAGAACCTGATCAATTTTTTGGAATTGTTGAAGATTTTTCTCCCATTATCATATGTCATCATATTTATGCTAGCATCATCCACCTAGCGAAACTACAGCACCAACAAATAAGCACCAGAATCCCTAAGTACTAATCACAACTATTTTAATATACATTTATTATAGAGTATTTCTTTCGAAGGCTTGTGCTTCCAGTCTTTAAATAAACACATTGTTTAGCCCTAAAGATCTCTAGTGCTAATCTGGCTAGCACTTACCACATGTTGTTTCAAAATATGCTTATGCAAAACTACACGCTGACTGAGAGCTTGCTCGACTAATCGTACCAATTAGCAAACAGAATCTCACGGCCTTTGTCAAAGGATATATATCAAAGGAAAAAGCACAGGAGCTTTCTTTATATCACACATTTCAGAGAGAAAAAGCATCGCCAGGCCCGAACCCTGCCATCAGTGACGATCAAAGACAGGCTGGGAAGACAGCTGTCAGACATCCACCTTCAAATGCATCAAACATAATTACATCGAGTGCAGACCTGACTTGGACAACGACATGTGTGTGTGTGTGTGTGTGTTTGCCTCTGAGCCTCTCTGAGCCTTGAATAGTCAAGAAGAGATGAGCCTGAAACAATATTCTTTTCCTCTGTACGCTGTGCACAAGTAATTGTCCTGATTTTCAGTCTCAAGGCCTCGGTCCCAAAATGACTTCATTGTGTAAAAATGGCTTTATTTTGAGGCACCTGATCTTCATCCGATGGTATTTTGTCATGGGCTTTGAAGAGGGCCAAGATTCATATATACAGAAATATGAGCAAATTGCAGCATTTTTCTTTTATTTCAGAGGCACAAACGTAATTGGATCAAGAGCGAGCGAATTACATCCGTCCTTAGTGACTCCAACATTTTGGCTAGGTCTCTATAGCGTTGGCAAAAACACACAAAAAAATGCAAGAATAATAATTTATTTTTTGCTTGGGGATATTGCTCCTTTCTATTACTTCTGTTTTACAAAGCCACGGCCTCTTGCAGAAGACCTTGGAGTATGCACCAGAGACACATTCAGTGTTGTGTTAAAAAAAGAATCCTGGTGGCAGAGGGATACGTTACGCAGCCTGAAAGACTGACTGAATGAAACAGTCGGAGAAATCCCTCATGTCTTGATGAGTATGCGCACGTAGTTCTCACAGTTAACACTTTATTACATTTTATTACACCACAATGTGCCACTTTTCAGAACGCGGTAAATAATAATAGTAGATAATCAAGAGCTTTTCCACTAGGCAGCGGATGCCAGCGCACGTTTTACATCATGGCCAATCAGAATGCAGGCTGAAGGCAAGGAAAAACAACATGGAGGATAAAATGAGGGAAAAATTGGTCGTTTACCAATTGTACAATGCTATTTTGGGGGACTTACGCAGTGTGAAGTGAGAAATGAATATATTCTATATCTTTATTTTATTTTATGATGCTTTTTGCTAGGCTCGGTAGTTAGCAAATACTAGCTAGGACTAAAAAGAGCATTGTTATGGGTACAGTTTTTTCTTTTTCATAAGAGCACACAAGACAATCCAGCCAAAACTTTTGTCTGGGGGAAAAAACCAGCAACAAGCACCCAACTGGACCATTTCAACTGTCCACTTGTGTCTAATGTTGCTACTTTCCTGATTGTGTAACTGTCCTGTCTGTGTATGCTGTATGATAAAGGTCAAGCTGCACAATGTGCTCTCTCTCCATGACTGACTTTACAATAACCTTTCACTGCTGAGCGACAATATAAATGCTTCTATGACCACATATATGCTCGTATGTTTACATGTTCATGTCCTTAATGTTGTCCTAAGCTTATTATTTAAGTTCATAAAAACCGAGACTATAAACTAGAACAATAAATTAAACATTGTTACACAGCTTTATATATCTACTTATCAAAAAGCAATTTTTATGACTAATCAAAGCTCACTCTCTCACACAAGGGCAATTGGGAATTGTTTGCCCACGCTGCTGTAAAATATTTAGACCAGCACCATGGCAGCACCGATTACTCTATCTACGTAGAGACGATAACAAACTGTAAATGCGTATTTCTGCCACAGGTTTGAAGTGACAAGCTGGCATATTGCTCCCCAGGCTCCTTTTAGGAGGGGAAAGGGGTAGATAAGCTGGCTCACATCCACCCAATGAAAAGCTTCAGTCCATAGAGATCGTGCCCTCTCCTGAGGTGTTTGGAAGCAGGTAGAACTTCCTGCCATCCTGCCATCATGTACTTTAGATTTGTTTTTAACCGTCTGATATAAGAGTGAGGAAATCATCATCGATGGCTTGTTTGTTTTTAGAAAAATGGACAAAAGGTCCCAATTCACCTCTAATAATATGTATATTGCACACGTTGCAAGATATGTCAGTTAATGGAGGGTTTGCTCGAGATTCTATTAAAAAAATCTGTGGAAAAATTCGGACAGCTACAAAAAATCTACAGTTAACTTCAGACAGAAATAAAACTAATCAGGGCCAAGTGTCCCAAAAGCACTGCAGAAAGTTTATTGTTAAACGCACGAGCGAGCATCACGTTGAACTCTCTCTCTCTCTCTCTCTCTCTCTCTCTCTCTCTTTTTCTCTCTCTTAATTAAGGTGATCTTACCATTGAGATGTTTGGGGAAAACTCAGCCAAGGTTGCTTTTAAAAACTCTCCATTTAAAGACGAGGTCACTAAAATAAGTGGTCACTTTCCTGGGTTTTGATTCCCTTAAACGTCTTTAGAAGTAAGAGAGAGACAAATTCATGTCATATATTGCCAAAGACAATGATCATTATAGACAATCGGCATTAGATACATTTCTCCAGCTCAACAGCTCTACAAGCCAACAACAAATTTTACCTTTTTTTTTATATAATTTTTTATCTATTTATTAATTTTATTATTATTATTATTATTATTATTATTATTATTATTATTTACATTTACTTTTTTGATGCTTTTCTCACACAGCTGAGCAGTTGATGTTTAAGACACATTGACCCAGTAGTGATGTCTTGATGTTGCTGATGTCTTGACCATAGCTGATCAGCAGCCCAGTAACCTGAACCACTGAGCTACCACTTTCCTGAGCCACAACTACTAAGATTAGGGCAAGGGTCACTTTCATATCTACAGACATTTCCTATTAGTTTCACTGTAGTTACTGAATAACTTATTGTAGTTACTGAAAGGAATGCTTTGTGAGATTAAGGGGTTCAACCACAGAGCATCGATGGCTTCTCTGATGCTTAGCATGCTTATGGCCACCAGTTTTATTAGTTTCGGGGAGAAAATCTTACAACTGCATTAGATTACAGCAGCTGCATAACGTGTGCATGCCAGATATTGTAGGACTGTAAGAATCGTTTCATTCTTTCAGTTCATCGTTTATTTTTATGCAGTGTTCATGTCTCAGATAGACAGATCAGCACTATGCTCATTATTTATTTATTTATTTATTTATTTATTTATTTATTTATTTATTTATTTATTTATTTATTTATGTTTACAACATAGTGTCTATATCATATCATATCATCTCACTCTATTTTTCTCTCTTTGCATTTCCCACTGTGTATCACAGCAGTATACATACACATGCAATGGTTATTATAATATGTTGATTCTTAAAGTGAACAAAATAAAAAATATTATTACACTAGAATTTGTCGTTTGAGAATAATGTGAAGGCTTACTAGAGTAAGACTGCCCTCTGCTGTATCTTTAGGAAGGCCATGTGATACTGAAGAAGGGGGGTGAAGGAAAGAAGGAAGGAAGGAAGGAAGGAAAGAAAGAAAGAAAGAAAGAAAGAAAGAAAGAAAGAAAGAAAGAAAGAAAGAAAGAAAGAAAGAAAGAAAGAAAGAAAGAAAGAAAGAAAGAAAGAAAGAAAAAGAAAAGAAAGTCACGGCAGCTAAAGAGATCTTTACAATCTTATAACACTGTTTTAAATAACCCTTATAATTACTCATCTATATTTTATTCTAATGTTTGTGTAATGATATTTTTTTAAATGGTTTGTGCAAATTTAATAAAGTTGCAGATCATTAAATTTTCATTCAATGTAAAGCCTAACATCATGTTGTTAGATTTCCTCACTTCACCGAACAACAGAAAAAGTGGACAAGATTCCTTTATCTGTGTGTGTGTGTATATGCCATGGGTTTCCCATTAGACTCCCTCTCCAAATGCACCAGATCTTGTCGAAATGATGGAGGGTAAGGTCTGGGTCAGTGCTCTAACAAGTAAATGTCATCCTCAAACCTCTAATGCTTGACCACTGTATACCCCTGAGCACTGTAGAAACCAGTTGAGTGTGTTTGGAAAGACTGGATAAAACACTAACTTGACCGTCACATAACTTGCAGGTCTCCTATCACCCAAGAACAGTCAAGGCAAGTGGGTTAAAAAAAACAACACACACACACACACACACACACAGTTGAAGGTCAGGGTCTAACATTCTGGATAGATCTTAAGTCACTAAATTGTATGTACTAGCACTTTACATGCACAGGCAACATGTGCATTTTCTAAGCCTCTCATGTAGATGATTGGTTTTATCAAAACACTTTGAAGATCCTCCCGGGTTTATATAAAGGATCGCCCGAAGACGCCCTTGAGCGAGGTCCCTACCCCTGACCTGTTTAGCTGACGTAAATTGTTTTTAAAAAAAAATCTGCTAATTTAATGTATGTAAATTTAAATGTATATGATGGACATGCACTCATTCGGCTCCTTCAAGCCTTCAGGTTCAGATCAACCACTTATCCTGGCCAAATTTCCTATTCTGTCATAAGTCTTTGAACCTTCATATGTATCTTTTATTTATTAATTATTACAATACTAGCTTTCCTTCTTTTTGCCATTTCCTATACAAGCCACAAAGCCCCAGCTGCTTGGAACAGGAAGATCTCTATAAATTTCCCATCAGTCACAGAGCATGCAAAGGAGACAAATGTGTTACAGTTCATAATATACTGCAAATACTCTGTATTATGTTTTTCACTGGGTTTTCACTGGGTTACTCCATTGTGAAGTCGGTGCTATGTAACATACAGAACTAATGGAGCATGTAGTTTGTTACAGAGGGGTTGTAGATTGATGGAGGCAAAGGATAGGATGGTTTTTGGTGCCTTTAATCATTTGATCCACTTCAGATGCAAAGTACTAACTTTCAAAATCAATCTAATGTATATTCTGCTGGTTTCTATCTATTATATTTATATCTATACTTCAGTTGCTGTGGTCTATAAACTACCATGTGAATGTTATTAACACATAAATGTACAAGCAACATACATTTTATATAACTGAGCAATTGAAGGTTAAGGGCCTCGCCCAGGGGCCCAGCAAGTGGCAGCTTGGTTGACCTGGGACCTGATCAGTAGCCCAACGCCTTAACAGTATCAGTGTGAATGTAGTCTGTCTCAGAAATTTCATGTAAGGTTCATATCAGACACTGAACCTCATCTGAACTGAACATATTGAACTAGTTGGTCTTCTTCTTCTTTCAGCTTTTCTCTTCAGGGGTCTCCACAGCAAATCATCTCTCTCCACCTATCCCTATCTTCTGCATCCTCAACAAATGTACCCACTAGCTTCATATATCATTTATTACATCCATATACCTCCTCTTTGGCCTTCCTCTTTGCCTCCTGCCTGGCAGCTCCATGTCCAACATTCTCCTACCAATATACTCAATCTCCCTCCTCTGAACATGTCCAAACCATCTTAATCTGGCCTCCCTTGTCCCCCAAACATCCGACATGAGCCGTCCCTCTGATATACTCATGTCCAACTGTGTCACTCCCAAAAAGAACCTCAACATCTTCAGCTCTGCTACCTCCAGCTCTGACTCCTGTCTCTTCCTCAGTGACACTGCCTCTAAACCATACAGCATGGCCGGTCTCACCACTGTCTTGTACTAACTAGTCTTAAATATTCTACAAACAACATTTCCAAAATGTTTTCTTCTTATATCAAAATGTTATTTTTTTATTTTTCTTATATCAAAGCCTAGAAATGACACTTTTTAAGATTTAGTAAGCAACAACATATTTTGCAATTATTCAGAGGTTATTTATTTATACAATAAGAAAATATAAGAAAGTTGATAAGATTCAGCAGCAAAGTGTGTCCAGAAGACACATGGCAGACATTGGACACTGTGGCAAAAGAAAACAAACAAACTAGAGACTCTAGAGCCTTCTATATATACGTTACATAAACATCTCCTTACAGAAATAACAACACATTTTCATTTGTTTATAATTTGCTTTAGATATTTTACCGTGTCTGCAATATACCCTTTGAATTAGCTGTTGCTATAGAAACTGTACTGTATTGGAAAAAGAGCATTAATATAAACCTGTGATTTGAATTATAGCCTGTTGTCAGACCTGCTGTTATGGAAAATTAATCAACCCCTTCTGACTAATCAGAATCGAGAACAGCGCTGTTTTATAAAGAGTGTGGTTTTGCCTGTCAACTCTGATCTTATTCTTAATGCTGATTGAGAATCCGTCTCAGGACTGCTTTCCTCTGTGAAGCTTTTACAATCCTGGCACCGGGGTTAAGTATGGAGTCGGTAGGAAGAGTCGGAGTTTTATATGCACATGTAACCATGCTTAACACCTCCCACTGTTCACCAATGAGGACCTCTCAAATAAAAAAATAAAATAAAATAAAATAAAAAATCTTGTTGGGTATATGAAGCCCTGCGGATACAACTGGCTGTTTCTGATTAAACATCATTCCTCTTGTTCTCTGTTCCACTGCCTGCTGTGCTACTGTAGATTAGCTCTCAATCACAGCATGCCCATCCAGCACTCTAATAACAGTAATCCTGTCTGAGGATTCAGGGCTGAATCAACTCAGAACGAGAGCGACCCTGCCTGCAATGCATTTAAGGGGGCATATGCGGGCACATCACACAAATATAAGCCCATCTGGAAGTATTGGAATGACAAGGGCAATTCTTTTGTTTTCTATACATTGAGATGAATATGAGATGACAGATCAGAATTTCAGCATTTGTTTCCTCAGCACTTTTTGTTGGAACATTTTTCAAGTGATCAAAATTACTGGAGCATGTGACTGACAGCTGGTTCTTGTTGCCCATTGTATGCCCCGTTAGATTGATTGCTTAAACATTGTATATGTCTAAATGTCTACTCTTGGTTTGAGCCGTGGGTTATTGCCTGTGAAGACTGTCTTTGTTGTTTATACTGTCCAGGTTAATAACCAGGCTGTAACCCAACTGAGCACCACCTCCTGAAGAGAAGACTGAAGGGTGAACCTCCTCAAAATGAACAATAACTTAAAGAAGCAGCAGTTTAAGCTGTTAAGATAATAATGCCACAGTTTGATGAAGTCACTGAATCATTGGCTTGATGCAATTTGTGCAAGAAAACAAGTTTAACTTTACGATAAACAGTTCAAATTCTCCTCTAGTCACCTAAAAAAATTGGTGGTCTGGCATCAAGCGTTGTTTAACAGCTATTCCTCTAGTTGTTCAACACATGTTGATGTAAATATCAGGAACTGAGAGCCGAATTCTGATCTATCGTCCTCTACTGTTATAGCCCCTCCACCTCACAGATGGTGGGCTGTACATTTGTTTTCAGATTTTTTTCATTACCCTGTCAGCTAGTCCTCTAACTTTTCATCAATGCGGCTTTCACACCCACAGAACTGCTGCTGCTATGCAATTTTAATTACTTTTGTTCTATTCCCACAATCCTCATTGTAGGAAAGTAAAAATATCCTCGCATCCTGTGGGATTCCAGTCCTGTTCCCAATCCTCTGATGCACACCTCTAGTTCAACCAGATTCCTTTGCAAGCTTTCCTGCCAAAAAGGCAAATAAAAATAAATGAAAACTGCACCTACTAACAGTGCTATTCTCACAGGTAAAGTGAATTAAATTGATTATCTTGTTAGACTGTCACCCTCAAGGGGTGAGGTATATTAGGCAGCAAGTGAACACTCAGATGTGTTGGAAGCTGGAAAAATGGGCAAGCATAAGAATCAAATTGTGATTGCCAAATATCTGATGGCTAGATGACCGAGTTAGAACATCTCTACAGCAGCAGTTCTTGTGGAGTGTACACAGGATGCACTACTAAAAGAGGTCCAGTGAAGGATAACCAGTGAACCAGTGACAGGGTCATGGATACCTAAGGCTTGCACATGAGGATGCACATGAGGAGCAAAGGCTAGCCCATTTGGACCAATCCTATAGAAGCTGTTATAGAAGCTATGATAGAGAGGTGTCAGAACACATAGTGCATCACAGTTTACTGTGTATGAGGTTGCGTATCCACAGACCAGTCAGAGTGACCATGCTGACCCTTGTCCACCACTTAAAGCACATACAAATGGCATAGACATAGATATACACACATACATATTATATACATAGATTATATGAATACACATAGGCATAGACATACACAAATACACATAATAAATATCTTGACTGCCCTATGGCACAGATTTGAATGTAAGCATGTTTGTGATACTGACCTTGTTAAATGCTTGGTTCAAAAGGTCAGATTTCCTCTCATATCTCTTCTACAGAAGCACATGTTCAGACGACACTCCTATGGATTGGATCTAAAATGGATCGTATTGTTTTGTGGTCCATGTCAGCTCAAGTGCCCAGCGTCATTAAAGTCAAACAGGGACGTACCATATACTAAAAAACTCATGAAATTCATGTCAAAATTTCCAAGCTTTTACTTTTCACTCCAGTTGATGTCGTCCATAAAATAATTTGTAATAAAAATTGTTGTATTAAATTCGAAAAAAAATGCAAAATTTTCACTCTTGCTCTCAGACTTTTGGACCCCGCTATATGTAAAAAGCAACATGTCATTTGGTGGTACTTCATATGTAGCTCCAAAGATACATTCATAGAGGAGAATCTTGACTCACTCAAGAGGTATTCATTATGCCCAAAAGCCTTAAGAGTCTTCATAGAAAACTACACAATAATAGGGAGGCTAAAGAACCGAAGACCAATGGGTCCCTTGATTAGAGACATTGCTTTGAGAGAGATCAAAAAAATGCTTCACTTCAAGCCCTTGCATTTATCTTCATATTACCCTTGACCTGAGCCTGCAAAAAAAAAGACACAATAATGAATAAGCCCACATGTATGCATCCAGGTGTGCATATCCAAATGAATAGCAGAAAAAAAAACAGTTCTTTTGCCTAAAAAGAATAAATTTTTTTTGCCTAAAAAATCTATTCGTGCTACACAGTGTGAAATATTGGGAATATAGAGAAATTGTGAGGCTGAGGTGTTTCTGATATATTTGTGAGAGGTTGTGTATTCATGTATGTCCACCAAACCAATCCTTCACAGCTGAGTGGGCAGATCTTGGAGGTCAGGACAGAGACACCATGCTTCTCCTTTTGGATTGATACGGCATTTATATAGAACCCAACTGAGGCCTGCATGGTGACAAAGGTCATCAAGACTTCCCAAAGGTCTTGTCTTTCTTAGCCACAATCTATTGTCAGGCGTTGTTGGTGTAAATTGATATTCTCTCTGAACTGCTCACCAGAAGCCGCCCAGGCGATAATAATCAGGAAAGAACAGATTACACTGACTATCTGTCCACCTGACTGACGTGAGATCATTTTACATCACCTTAAGGAGTTGAATATTAATATATTTGGTGCACAAAATATTCTGTTATTGTTAGTGTTATTTTGAGCTTATAACAAATGATCCGATCTCCGATTTCACCCGGAAGATTGAATAATCACAGCTGTCATACTTTACAACCATTACTTTCTGTTTAATGCTTTCAGTATCTTGTTTGCGCGAGGGTGGAACTATAAATGTTCGAATTAGAAAAAATTCTAATTGTCCAAAAAGTATTGCTCGGTGTGTGATCAATAATCTAACACATTAAGTTCCACCACTGGAGTCCTTTATCAGACTGCACAAGTAGTCCATGTTCCACAGAAGTGCAACCTTTGGCCTCGCTCCAATTCCATTCAGACTAGGGGAAGTTCAGCCAATGCGGAAGCATCACAAATCATAAGTGAGTGAAATGCCATAAATGTGTCATGAAGTGCTTTAATGCACTCCTAATGCACTTCTCCCAGCAGCTATAGGAGAGATTTAATAGCAGTGCGACGAAAGGGCACACCAAGCTGCTAAAGTAATTCTTGGAATGAATCCCATCTGCATATTGCTTGCCGTACTGCGGCTGACTGAAATCTGGCGGTTTTGTGCTTTTATATTGTTTTGACTCCTCCCCAAAACGCTCGGACTAATTGACCAAATCACATGTCTTTCAAAACATCTAAACAGAAATGTTTTAATAAGTTAAGTTCTATTCATTCCTAAGACCATTCATACTGAGTCTATCAAGGTATGAGAATATAATAATACCCTGTAATAAAAAATGAATTAAAATATATTGCAGAGTATGCTGAATTTTGGTTGATATTATTGCATGAAATGATAGAGTTTCAGAGGGCATTTAACCTGATGAAAAAGCACTTTTTTTAAGATCCACTTACGAGAGAATCATAAGTTAAGACAATGGAGTAAATCTGGAAAGTAATAGAACTTGATCAGAATTTCCCATGTATATAATTTAAGGTCATCCGAGCAATTCTTCAACTGAGATTATAAGCATTATACGGCATTAAAACCCATTCCCTTTCAGCTCTCACTGCGTTTGAGCAGATGCCATAACCCTAGTTCTATATTATAATTATGTAGATATTCATAACTATATACTGGAATTATGCTAACACTTCAGCTTAGGTGTCTAGGGTTAGGGTTAGGGTCATAATATTGTATTCCTATGGTTCCTATGTATTCCTATACCTGGTAAAATTCCCTGCTAATTCCCATCCTGCCCTCAGCCAGATCTACCCTGGCATACAATACTTACCATGATTGTCCTTCATTGGACCACTGCATCCTGGGAACACCCCACTAGAGATGCTCTAACCCAGTCAAGAGTCGGGAGTCAAGAAGCTTTTATTGTCATTTCAAGCATATATAGCTGACGCAGTACACAGTGAAATAAAACAACGTTTCTCCGGGACGCTGATGCTACATGAAACAACATAGCGCTACATAACAAGAGCAAAGGCAAACAGTGCAAAACAAAACACTAGAACAGATACACAAAACACACTGTCCAGTATACATTCTGTAGATTATGCAGTCGTCAAGCCACCACAATTTGGCCCTTACACTTGCCCATTTTTCCTGCATATTACACATCAGCTTTGAGAACTGACTGCTCACTTGCTGCCTACTATATCCCTCCCCTTCACAGATGACACAGTGATAAGATATGGCTCTAGTTCATTAGACGCTGTGAATGATATTTATAGCAGGAGACGAGAAAGAGGAAGACTGTTTTTGATGAGTCAAAGTAATTAGCCTATCATTTCTATTCCAAACATATAATCTTAGATAAAAATGTCACTCGTGTTGATTTTTCCATAACTACGCAGATTAGGTTAGAAATGTAAAGGTAGGCGGGGCGTTTGCTAAGAGCTCCCTGTCAGATGAGGATTATAATTAAGAAAGTAATTGAAGACCTCCAAGTCTAGTATATATTATACACTGTAATCTATAAAGGATATTTGCCTTGTTTTGAAATAAAATAAAGGATACAGGCGAATGAGTGTGACATTTATATGGTAATTGACTTTTAGATTAATCTGTAAGCTATGAATTTTATAAACTATATTTAATTAAACTTAAATACATATGCAGTGAGGTCGAAAAGCAGGCTGGAGAATACTTCGTTTTTCTTTAGCTGTTTTTACCAGAGGCAAAAAATGAATTTGTACCTGTTTTGGGATCCCCATATCCAGCATTGAAATCAAGGTTCACAGTGTTTGAAGAATTTGTAGCACTTTCTAAGTATTTTGGTTTTTATCTAGCCTACTAGGGGCACTATATACATAGAAAAATTCCCCCCAAAAAATGGTTAGTTTTTTTTCCAACACAAATCTTCAAAGCAAATGGTGATATTAAACCCATTTCTGCTCTCTGGAGATGCCCCAAATGCTTGTTTATAAAGCTCTAAAATCCGAAGCCGTTACAATCAACCACTAAAATTCTGTGTAAGGTTATCCCAACAGAGGGAAAAAACATCTCACACTAAAAATTCGACAGAATCCTGACTCATATTTATATCAGACTTACGGTGATGAAATAATTCGTTTGTTTATACTGATCAATTTCCTTTCCATTTCATCCGTCTGAATGAAACAGGAGTGCACTGGTAAAAGGGGTTTTAAAGGATGTTCGGAAGTGAAAAGTTTTTTTTCCGCTTAGAACGATATACACGATTGAAAGTGTCCACATTAGACCATGTGAAGGGTTCTCACACAAGTGACCCCAGCAGTAACGTTAGTAAATACTCCATCCAACACCATTTTTTTTTTTCAGGTTATCCGTCTGTGCGAAAGCATAAAGCTTTTATGCAGAAGTCTGCAACAGAGATCACTGAGGTTGTAAGTTTCAGCTCTTGGTGAACCTGGAACTCTTAACCATCTAAATACCCATTGAGGAACACTTTTATGTAGCGCATGCTATAAGGTTAAGGAAGAAACCACTGCAGGCAATAAGAGATTTACCTTAACAAGTCTACTGAATCCATTATTTCTAAACTTGTGCTGCCTTATGAAGTGTTGTGTTATTGAATGTGAAAATATGAAGTACACTGATACACTGCAAATCATGATTGGTCCATCTACTTCAAGGAAACATATGGAGCTGTACACCAAAAATAAAAGTAGCCAACTATTTTGAAGTGGAGGATCAGAGGAGTTAAATTGCTGAGGAATATGCTCAGCCCTGTGGAGGTGTAAAAGGACATTGCCGGGCTCTCAGGAGTCCCTCGAGTTTGCCATTTTCACACAAGCTGAGCGTTGGCACTTATTTTAATTCTCAAGGCATGTGGCTACACAGCAGTGTTAAAAGGTCAATAAGAATGGAGATATTGAGTGTTAGTAGGAGCAGCTACTTCAGGGGTTTCAAATCACAGGAGTGCTAAAAATCCCACTTTTAGGATCATCACTTAAATCAATATGCACTAAAGTTCAAAGAAATGGAAATGAGAAGCAAATGGTGATGTTTAAGACAACAGCAAGAGCGCACACACACACACACACACACACAAACATATTCAGGGACAAACAGAAACATCCACCGCCCTACATCTTGCATTTTTTCCGCTCTGCCTGTCAGTCAAAAGCAAGCCTTTGGAAGACAATTTGGCTATATTTTGCTCAGCATGACATCTCATTTATTCTTCCTAATCATGATTTCTTTTTTACACACCTTTCCCTGGCTTGGCAGAGCCCCCACCTTTCCTTTGCCCATCGCTGTCATTTCTGATCTGGGTGGACCCGCTCCGTTCGGGTCAGCGCCTCTGAGCCACACTATTCGCCGGGGGAGCCAAAGGAGGGGTTTACATCTCGGGCCTGGAGTTTTCCCCTCCATTTGTTAGAATGCCAGGTCACTGCACCGCTCCGGTGGCGTAGGCGAAGATAATGGCTCCTGCGCCAGCTCCCACTCATTACGCACTCAGTAGCTCTGACCTTGCTCAGGGGCTCGGGATGGACTCTGTGTGAGGGAGTGTGCCGGGGGCGGGTGGTGGTGGTGGTGGAGGTTTTAGTGATGGTGAACAGACTGGTGATGTTAGTGTGGCTATGAAACCTCCTACACCTGATGGTAGTGAAACACAGCCATAAAGAGTCTCCAGGGTTCAGTTTCACATGCACAGTCTTTGGGTGATAAAAGTGACTGATAACGCATATGAAGGTTGGACAAATGTACCAAAAATCACCAAAAGCGAATGAGGAATCTTGCACTAGTTAGGCATTACTTATTTTTATTTCAATATAATTATTACAAGTAGTGCTAGTAAGAGCAGTAGCAGTATATGAAGACAATTTCGGGTGAAACCATAAAATGATCTCGATATCCGAATATTTTTTAGGATAATATTAATCATCTTGCATTTTGAAAACTTTTGTTAGAACTGGTGATGTTTTTCTTTCATGCATTATTTTTTTGCACTTTATCCGCTGCTGCTGCTGAATGTTGAAATGGATCCGGTGATATTTTTTTATTATTATTTATTTTTTGTGAAATTGAGATATCCTGCATTCACACCATTAACGTGTTAATTGTCGTGACACCACGAATAAAATATTTCTCGGTAGCAGACATTTGTTCCATAGTGTATGCAAATATTTTTGCATATTTTTGCACAAATGTTGCAGAACAGTGTTACATCCCTGCATGATGGTCTACTTTCAGTTCTCTCTCAGCATCCGGTTCGGTCTTACGCAGAACATAAAAGCACTAAATGCCCAGGCAGAGAAGCCACAGCAGTAGACCTCAGCCAACTGTAATGCATTAGGCACTTGGGCTCTTAACCTTCCTCAATAACAGAAATATTAGCCAGGCATGTTAATGCTTTTTCTGAGGTTTCCATGGTGGCTGCGCTCCTCGGCACAACGCAACAAAAGGGTGATAACATAACCGTACCATCCGTGTGCTATTAACGAAATGGGAACTAAACATCTCGCTCTTCCTGAATTCGACAGATAATGCCACACACGCTTCTCTATATATATTTTGTTCTGAAAATGTGTGTGGGCAGTATTCCCTCGAGCCATTTTGGAAAAGTGTTGCAAAGCTGCAGAGGAAGGCCTCTTAGAGCCGTACTATTATTCGGAAAAGGCTAGAAGGGACAGTCACCTAATAAGTTATTTACCTTACTGGCCTGTTCAAGCCATGTTATTTTTAATGCAGTGTTTTACAACCATGTCCCACACTTATAGGTGCACACCTGTAACTTTTCCATTATCAAACTGTGGCACAAGTTACACGTGTTTGATTTTGTATAAATAATATGAACATATATGCAGGCTGTACAGAAAAACAAGATGTCTATTTAAAAAATAACTTCATTATCACCAAATTAGGGCTTCATAAAAGGTATTTCTTACAAGTTGTTGATTGTAAGGTTACATAAAAAGAGTTACATACAGCATATTTAACTTACACTACTACATATTTTTTGCACATTCAAAAATCTTGCTTATTGTATCACGATTAAATTTGTGGTAGCTTCCAGTATAATTCTTGCTCATAAATGGATTTGTCCAAATTTGATCACCATGCCAATAAGATAATAATACAAATCAGAAAATGATCTGGTTACTGAAATGATCTGTAGCAAGAACTGAACTGAAGAGCTCCACTGTATACAGAAACATTCATTCTTTTACTAGGGGACTCGATTCGTGTTTAATTTTCTTTTGTGTGTTTCAGATTGTACTAAATCTTGTCTAAATTTTTTAGAAATCAATCAATTCTCCTCATCGACATGTTTTAAATTTCCATTACTGTTGCAGAAACATTTAGGAATCAGTATTTACCCAAATCCACCCAATATCTCAATTTTATACCAGAGTTTAAAGAGACTAATAAACACCAGCCAAAAAATGTGGTGCTTTCATACGAACCACATGGTGTACGTTTATATGTTAATATTTTTAATAAAGTACAATATTAATTCTGATCCCCATTCCTGAAGAAGGAGAAGAAGAAGAAGAAGACCTTGTCAAATATAAAGTATAGTGAAACAATTTCTTAGCATATCCCAGCTTTATAGGAAGCTGATATAGATAGATAGATAGATAGATAGATAGATAGATAGATAGATAGATAGATAGATAGATAGATAGATAGATAGATAGATCTAAATGTGAATCGATTAAATTACCAACCACTAATAAATAGTACAATCACTATTTTCTATTTTCTGACAATACCTCCATACTTCAGGTGCATGCTTGCTCCCAAAAATCAAACACAGAGCTATAGAGTACAGAGAGAGAGAGAGAGAGAGAGAGAGAGAGAGAGAGAGAGAGAGAGAAGAAAACTGCACTAAGCTAGAGCTATTATTCCACAGCAACCCCTGTGCCTGCGACTGTCTCTTATTGTTGGCCTTGTAGAATCTCTGTCATCTTGCCTTTAATAGCTGTGATCAAATAGGTGCCTGCTGGGAAGAGAATGTCCTCCAGCTCTGCACAGTACATCCTCAAGCTATTTAGTTCAATTCCATTTCAATTCAATTTCATTTGTATAGCTCTTTTAGCAACAGATATTGTCAGCAGCTTTACTGAAATCTGGGTCTAGACCTCTAATGAGCAAGCAAAAAAAAAAAAAAAAAACAACTCACCAAGCTCACCGAGATGGCTCTCAAGAAACCTTGAGTGGTGTCAGGCTGAAAAGAGGAAGCCCTTCTCCTCCGGGTGATACCGGGTAGCGGGATTTTGATATCATGCTCATGAGAAATTACAGCAGCACATTTGTACAGAGAGTTACGTACAGGATGGGGAAACAGGACTGACTGCATTAAACATTTACAGGATAATGGGTCTGAGTAGGGTTTCAGTATGAACAGGGCTCATAAATTCAAATCTACATAGTTTTATTTGCTGTTAATAAATGGAGGAATTTGAGGTTGACTATTATTTGTGTGTGTGTGTGTGTGTGTGGGAGCAGATAAAACAGCACCACCAGTGGTCATAAGAAAAATAATACATATATAAAACAGATGCTGAGGCTTGATTTCTTTGTAGCCCAGACTTTAGACTCAACTCTCACAGATCTGGATTTTTGGTTCATTTAAGTTTGCCTATGTCTATAACATGCTGTGGATGGATTCAAAAATTCTAATGCGACCAACGACAGCATTATTTCATGTGAATGAACAAGTTGGCTAACAGCAACAGCTTTTCTGCTTACGGCATGATTACTGGAAACTCTTTTTACCAGAGGCCAAAAAATTTGTGCCTGTTTGGTTGTTCCCATTTTCAGCATTGTCATGTCACACTCCACAGTCGTGCTTAATGGCTGACATGAAAGTAGACACTCATCGCTTTAAGAAGGTTTTCAGCTTTTACCTAGCCCTCAAAGGGAAAATATTTATTCATTGAAAAATGCCCAAACACCAAAATGTGCTTGTCCATAAGCATGTCAAATTTAAAGGTGTTATTTTCAACCACTAAAATTCTCCGTAAGGTTCTTTTATATCAGACATACCACAGTAAAATAATTCATTTATTTATACTGATTGAAAATATCTGGTAGAATCGAACACCAGTGTAGTGAAGAAAATGACTCAGCATGAATGTACCTGTCTTTCAATGAGTGTCTATATGTTCATAAAGCTTTTATGTTTATGCCTACAATGAAACCGCATACTGTAAATCTCCACCACAGCAGTTCCACAGGTAGTCATTTTTAGCTCTGCCATTCAAAATAGCCATCAGATCTCACTGAATTTTTTTTCCAGACTCAGGCCCATTTGCCCTAAGAGGTCAGTGCATTTGTTGGAGCGCAAAAAGCTGTTTCCAAGCCCAATAGTCAGTCCAGAGACCCGATCACTGCTCCTATTGAAAGCATTGGTCTGGGGCTTGCTTCAGTCGAACCGTATACCTTGAGTGTGGAAGCTATCTGCTGTCTGTGCTGCATGGCGTGTAAACTGACCGATTCCACATTACATCCTAGTTTCAGGTTTTGCGATGACAGGAAAAGTTTTGTCCTGGACAATTGTAGCATTTTTGTCACTTTATGTGTGGAGTAAAAGTGTGTTACTGCTCATTTAGCAGCTTGTCATACAGCAGTTTGATTGCATTATACACACATAGACAAACACAAGGTCTGAATACATGAACGCTTCGAACAATACAACCATCAAAGGAACACAATAGCGTGGACCAAAACCCACCTCCGAATAATCATGTCCTTGTCCTTGTCTTGCATTGTGCTCGGATTCATCCATTAACAATGACGCTTGGCCGATTCTTAAATGAATGGACGACTGTGAAATTCTGTTTCTTTTTTCTCTTCCTCTTTCTCTTGATGACTCCGTAAGCAGAATAGGTCCACTCGGCAGACAACCCCCCTCTGGGTTAGAGCACTTGATTAATGATCTGGAAAACGCTTTGCCTTTTCAGCTGATTAAATAAAATTGACTAGATTTTTTTTTTTTTTTTTTTTACATTTTATAATAAAGTGAACGCATGCATGGTTGAAGTGACCTGTTGGAAAAAAATAAAATGTTCACTCTCAGGGCAGAATCTGTATTTTGTTGCAGGCCTGAGAGCACAGTGTCTCCTCATGCAGAAGAAAACACTCTGTCGCCCACTGATGACAGTACCTGATGTGCATCATGTGAAAACCTTGGCAGAAAAGCGAGAATTTATTTTTATTTATTTTTTTTTTTTCCCGAAGTTTTCAATTTCCTATTACGTTATTGACCACTGGGGCATCCTGCATTCAGTTTCTCTGCTGAAGGGGAAGAAGGTATCCGAATGAGAAATAATAAGGATTTTGACAAGGTTGTCAGGTTGTTTTCATCCATGTCATGTTAGAGTTGTTTTCATCATTTTTTTCCCCCTAAATCATACATTTGATAAAGAGGGACATAGCTAACCTGGTAAAGAAGCAACTCTTTACACTGTTGACATCACAAATGTGGTGCTTAGAAACAGTCCCGATGTCCTTGATACACAGTTAAATTTAACCAAATCATATTTTCGGATAAGCAAAGAACAAAAATATGCTTTAAAAAGAAATGGAAGTAAGTCTTTAAACCTGAGGTCGGCAGTATAAAGTAAAAGCGTCTAAACATTGATCCTTAAGATTACGAGGTGGTGTGAGGCAGCCCGGGGTACAGTTATTTTCCAATAACGGCACTTCCCAAAGTCATTTATTCGTCTAATACTGCAGTCATTTGTTAACGATGATTTTTTTTTATTACCAAAAGAATGACACGGCATAGTTTTATCCTTTTATAGTCATGTTTAAGGTTATAGAACACCAGTGAGGCAAATTCACATTATCACTTATGTTAGAACATTTAGATAGATAGATAGATAGATAGATAGATAGATAGATAGATAGATAGATAGATAGATAGATAGATAGATAGATAGATAGATAGATAGATACTTTATTCATCCCAAAGGGAAATTTACAGCTTCCAGCAGTATCCACAAACACAGGTAATAGATAAATTAAGAAGGAATATGACAAAAAATACTAAAATTATGACATTTATCATGTTACTGGGAGACTGGAATGCAGAAAGCTCCTGATTGCATAAAAGATAGAAGTAGTAGCCTTTATTTGTCACATATACAGTACATAACTAAACAGTGAAAGTCTTTCTTCGCATATCCCATCCTTAGAGGGTTTGGGTCAGAGCTCAGGGGCAGCAATGAGGCAGCATCCCTGGAGCAGGGTGGGTTAAGGGCCTTGCTCAAGGACCCAAGAGTGGCAGCTTGAATCCCAACCTTTTAGTCAACAACCCAGAGCCTTAACCACCATCCCAAGTCGTTAGAAAACTTAAAATTTCCTCTGAATGACACTGGAGACTCCTTCCAAAAATGCTAGCCATGTCCTTATGGAAAATCTCATCAGTCATGTATATAATCCCTGTGTAAGACGTTACTATAGGAAAAAAAAAACATATTATGATAAACATTGTACAAAAATAATCAATACCGTCTAAAGAGCATACACCAACACACTGTAGTCCAACGTGAAATATTTTCAAGTTATATTCTGACTGAACAATCTCTCCGACTGTAATCAGTAGTGAACCAGGGACAGATATTTCGATCATAAAATATTCCATGATGCTGGAGATTGACTGCAAACCCAAATCTATGCCAGAGCACATGGCACATTTACACACTTCATCTTTTCTGTCTGGTGCAGGAGAGTATTGCAGCATGCTGTATCTTTGTAGCAGAGCTTTCCTATCAGTGGCACGAATAATTACATGCCGTTCCCGGCAGCATTGATCACACACAGTGCAGATCGTTGCACTTTCCGTGGTGGTCTCTCTTCATCAACATCAAACCTGTTTGAGCGGAAAAACCGCAGTTTCCAAATGATGTTTACACTCACGGCTCTGATGTCTGTGCTTAGTGATATACCCAGTGCAGCGGGCATACTTCCCTCACCAAGGGCCAGAGGGAATGATCTATTGCTTAATGATCCATTGCTTACGGGACGCCAATAACATTATGTGCCATTTATGGAAAGACTGAATAGTCAGTGGTAAAACTGTGGACTTTTTGTTGTAAAGATCAACCAGCTGGTTATTTTGAAGACAAATAAGCTCAATGATGCAAAAAAAACCTGTTACACCATCTAACTAGAAATCTATTTTAGGATAAATGCTTAGTTATAACAAATTATTAAGAAGGAATTAAAATGATGAAATTAGAAGGACATGATGTTAGATACTAGATATTTTAAAAATGTGGTTCAATCTCAAATCTTAAAACATCATAGCTTTTAAAATAATATTTAAGAAAGAACTTTATACTGGACTATTAAAGCTTATACAGCGTCATGCTGACCACCCGGTTATGGATTGGTAACAAAATCTTTAAACATAAATAAATAAATAAATAAATAAATAGTTTTTTACATATATATATATATATATACATATATATATATATATATATATATATATATATATATATATATATATATATATATATATATATATATATATATATATATATATATATATATATATATATATATATATATATCTGCAAATAAATACACATTATATAATGCAACAAATTTTTTCTTACAGCAGCAATTCATGCTGATTCAACGCTTCAGCCTGTGTCTGAAAACAATGGCCTTTTTTATGCACATGTGCACTTCTCCAGAGCCTCAGAAAGCCCTTCCTGGCCTGCGGCTGTATTTGAACACATAATGGTAGAGCGAGAGCCTACAAATGCTGTGAGACGAGGGAATGCCGAGCATGTGCCGGAAAGGTGCTACGAGACCCACTCGCTTAATGGCATCCTGACAAACAGCTGCCTGTGCGTGGGCAAATATTTATTCAGCATGGAAATCTGACATCACCTGGGCTTATCACTGTATAAACACCTTATGCAAACATGTTAAGGATGACCTGTTGGGTGACAGAGTGCGAGAATGACTTACTTTACTTGCTTTTACAGATAAATGATGTCAAGGAGCCTGAGGATTTAAAGTGTGCCAGTTGTACATAAAATAAACAAAATCACAATATTTAAACCTTGCAATAATGACATCAGAAATTTGTTGCTGAATATATAATATGGGACCCCCAAAATTAAAATATATGCATTAAAGGGAACAGAAAAACTTTTAATATTTATCTTGACTATTTTTTACACATAAAATTAGATTTTATTTTCATAGAGACACATAGATATATTTTCAAATTGGACTTTTTCTGTTCTCTGGGACAACAAACTGAACTGTTTTGTTGTTGTTGTTGTTGTTGTTGTTTTTTGTGGGGGGTGTTATTTATTTATTTATTTATTTATTTATTTATTTATTATTTTTAATTTCACATAATTTAGATGCTCACCATATATAAATAATAGATTTTGCTATAGATTTTATATTTGTATTTTTATTTTTTTAGATCTTTAATTATTCATTTATTATTAATTTATTAATTTATTTGAACACATTGTTAAATTAATATCTATCTATCTATCTATCTATCTATCTATCTATCTATCTATCTATCTATCTATCTATCTATCTATCTATCTATCTATCAAGCTAGCTAACTTTCTCTTTTTAGAAATTTCACTGTTGGATTTATTTAAAAAAATAATCTAATGTAAATCAATACAAATGCATGTATTCCAGAGAAAAGGGTGGAAAAGCTAATGCTCGTTAAACTGAAGAAGATTTCCCCACATGTGAGGTTTTACTCTAGAGACTGTCGTGATCTGCTTAAAGTGAATGTTTAATCCAGTATCACTTTGAAATGTCAGCATTCATTCAGCACTTCATCCATGCAGCTGTACATCCCTTAAAGCTCTTCAGCAAGTGTTTAAGCTTGGTGGAATTCTTGTCTTCATTAAATCTGCAGTGATGGCTGTGTGTGTGTGTGTGTCGGTATATTAAAATGTATATTTATAACTTATAGCATATGAATATTTTGGTGGATGTGAATTCTTTAGAGACATGACCCATTAAGAACATACTGTCCATTTATATGTAATGCCAAGGGAAAAGGCAACAGATGCAAATCTTTTGTAGAAATTGCATGTGGTGTGTGTGTGTGTGTGTGTGTGTTTGGTGTGCATGTGTGTGTGTGTGTGTGCATGTGTGTGTGTGTGTGTGTGGTATAAACGATGACTGGTGCTCACCTTCTGTTCTGCTGATCTTACACTCTTCTCCCTCAGGCACGAGCACAGATGCTGCATCTCTGTCAAATGGCCTACCAAGAGAACACCACTCCTCTAATCCTATGTGTAGCCAGCATTAAAAATTGGATTCAAGTGGGATAAGATTGGATTAAGCTGTTGGATTTAAAAATAAAAAAAAGAAGAAAAAGAGAGTAAAAGGTCCATTTATGTAGGAGCATAATCTCCTTTCACTATGTAAGAGCATCAAGCAGCCCAGCAGTCATACTGTATATAGGTATCAACTGCATACTTTTTTCTCTTAAAACTGGAAATTTATTACGATTATTGCATTTTTTTTTTTTACTTTATTGTGAAGATTCATCATTCTGATGGCCCTGGATAAAACTTTGCAGAACATCCTTATGGCACCTTTGACCTGTCTGGTAGCCAGTTGGCCTGAGATCTAAGCTTTTACACTGATTTCCTATTCCTTCACAGTCTGGAAGCAGAGTCACGGCTGTTCTATCACTTTTTTTGCTAACAGAATAATTCAGAGTGCTTTTAGGAAATTACCTCTCCCCGAGAAGCAATCTATAGAGCGTCTCTACCTCAGAAGTACAATGCAATTGTGTGCACAATCATATCAAAGCAATGGGAATGGCTTTCCCTGTCACATTACTATTATTTTTAAGGAATTGGAAAATAAATGTCACGACACATCAAGAGAAAAAGCATCAAGCATGATGAATATCAGCATAACAACAATACTTATAGAAAGGATGCTACACTTTCTTTGAAGCCTCTATTCATCAATCAAATCAGAAATAACAGCGTTTATAATTCTCTCTAAGGTGATTATTTCAAAAATGAATAATGTTGTGTCTTTATTCTAACTGCACATGATTTATAACTAATAATCACCCAATTAGAAAGTAACTGTAATACTCAATAACAATTATAAACCAAAAAAATTATATATAATAAATGACAACATATCATCACAATGAGTATCTCATGTAAAAATGAATGATTTTTTTTATTATTATTTGTATAAGTAAAATATGATTTAATTGTTCATTTAAGAAAATCATTTGCAGATGCATTGTTGGAGTTTGACAATGTATAATTTCAAAAATAATAATGGTAAATTACTTACATTTATTAAAACAAAATCTTTTCAAAGTTAAAAATGTCAAAAATTCATTTTTTCTCCAATTAAAGCTGGAATTATAAGCTGACCAGAAGCCACTGAAGCAAAACTGGCCTTGCTCTCTGGGTGGGAGGGACAGCATACTCACCCCCCTGTCACTCACAGCTAAATTAGCCAATTATCAGTGTTTGTGAGATCATGTATGTGAAAGAGGGTACATAGCGCTCTCCTCTGATTGCAGTTGCATGATAGAGCAGATCTGGTCGATTGGAATTGGCTAGTGACCAAATCAGGGGGAAAACATGGAAAGAGTTAGAAAACTGTAAAACAAAGAAGGGAACTTTTCAACGTGCTGTTTATTAGGAGCAGTGGTGATTCAAGTGGTTAAGGCTCTGGGTGGTTGATTGGAAGATTGGGGTTCAAGCCCCAGCACCACCAAACTCCACTGTTGGGCAACTGAGCAAGGCTCTTAACCCTCCCTGCTCCAGGGGCACTGTATCACAGCTGCCCTTGCACTCTGACCCCAACTTCTTCAGCTGGGATAGGTGAAGAAAAGTATTCCACTGTGCCGTAATGTATATGTGGGGATAATAAAGGCTTCTTCTTCTTCTATTCAAAACGCAGCACTATTTTGAGGTCACTAAGTGAATTGACTATCCTTTGGTCTGATTTGCCTTGAGTCTTAACACTTCCACTGGATTCACTCTAACTTGTGGAGTCGAATGGACTCAAGTAAACGCTGTCAAAATGGGGACGAACGTCTGAAATATTCTGTAAATATTCCAAGAATTGACTTTTCACTCAAGTTATTATATGTGGATAATACTGAAGCTATTTGTTTTCAATTAGAATGAATGCAAAATAAAAGAAAGTTTTCGACAGTCATCTGTTTTGAGACTTTTGAACCCCACTGTATTTGTGTTCATATTTGGTTTCAGTGATATATCTCAACGATTACTAATTATTTATATCATTTGTGTAAACTGTTCCTACAGTTGCTTTCCAAGTATTCACAGGTCTTCATGAGTTACAAACGTTCTGCAGTACAGTGAAAATAACTAGTGTTACAATGTGGTTATACAATATTAAAGAATTATTTATCGCACATTATTAGAGTTTTATGAGGCATTATCAGAGGTTGCTAGGAATCCAAGCAATCATTACTCAATAACGAAGCACGGTTGTAATTATGTATAAATAAATGGGCTTTATAGAAAGTGTCAAGTCAATAGATTTCACCCAGTTTCCAAACTTTGGTTTAGTTCCACTGAAAGAGCCCTGATGGTTGTGCTAGAGTGTAAATCCCAGAGTGCCATCTCACCCTTTAGCAGCACTTTCAGCCATGCTCAGAGACCTCTTGGGTTACATCTTAATCCCCTCTCCTCAATATGGCTTGCATTTGCAGGACTGGAATTACACACATATGTCTGTGTTACTGTTCACACAACCTGTCTGCTTTCACTACTGCCAAGCTGCTGAGATGCAGATCTTCATTTCTGAAGCGGTGTATTAGATGTCTATTAGCTGTCATTAACAATATCTGAATCTCTATGATGGATTCTAACAAGGTTGTAGTGGAAGGTGTTGGCATTATCTATGCATTAACATATTAAATACAAAAAAAAAAAATCTATTAGGCCCAGAGGAAGATTATTTTGGAATATATTAGTCACAAATATTTGCAGGAGAAAAGCGTGGCTTTTATCTGGCATTAACAATTTTTAAAAAAGTATATATATATATATATATATATATATATATATATATATATATATATATATATATATATATATACATATGTGAAAAGTATATATATAGTTTTTGCAGTTTTGTCAAATGTGAAGCACATCAAGCTTTATCTCTATTATTGTTATCTCTGATACTGTTGAATATAAAATGTATATAACACACATTACACACTGTAAATACAATGTGCACATATTTTTAATACACATACTACCCGCCATAGCCTTATTTATTTATGTTCATATATTTACATATTTATCTGCACTTGTTCATTTCTATTATTTCTATTTTCTGTTTGCACTTCTGGTAGATGCTAAACGGCATGTTATTGCTATGTACCTGTACTTTGCAATGACAATAAAGTTGTATCGATCCCTGTCTTGTAGTTCTTCAACTGTCTTTTTTCAAGGAAATCAAATGTTATTTTAATGTTAGCTCCTGTGGTGAATAAATGTATTTATATGAAGAACTGGATATTAAGTGCATTATAAGTATTATGATTTTAATGGGGAAATATCACCCTTATTAATTTACCCTTATTACCCTAATTTACCCTTATGCAGCTCAATATTGCATATATAATATCTTGTTTTAAAGATGAAGAAAATTGAATATTGTAGCAAGTTAGTTGTGAAAAGGTTTTACATTTTCTTGTTTTTATTTTTTCATTTATTTTTGTTGTTGGTGGTGTTTGTTTTGTTGTTGGTGGTGTTGTTGTTTTTGTGAATGAAAGTTGTCTCTCTTTCATTTTTTCTTTTTCTTTTTTGTTGATAATTAAGGGTTCTTGGCTTTCTACATGACCTTTCATGAACTGCTGGTGATTTTATCTGTTCTTCTTTGTCCCTTTGCTCATTCATTGTAAAAATGAATACACAATGTGCACTTTTTGTGAAAGTATCTCTCTAAATCAAGAAAGAGGATTTCATGGATTTCCTAGGCTTTATTTTCTCCCGCTGCCTCACTCATATCCACAGCTTTGTGAGAACACACTAATCCATATCTGCACCATTTAGTAGACGAGAAGTGGCACATGTTTTTTGGCCCCAATGGCCACCCAAAAGGGCTGAAGAGGACAGCTGTCTTTGAGGAACTGGACGCCACAGATTTCGCTCTGGGAGCCATCTTCGACCATATGGCACTTATCCACATCTCAGCACCGGGGTCATTCACACACACACACACACACACGCACACACACACGCGCACACACACACAGGCAGAGAGGCTACGAGAGAGAGAGAGAGAGAGAGAGAGAGAGCAAGAGATCTGCTTTCAGGCTGAAAGTGCTGTAGGCAAACACCACTAATCTGTGCTGGAGGCCTTCATGGGCGACTGGATTAAGAGCACACACAGGGAGGGTCTGTGAGACATGGATAGAGGATGACCAAAATGTATCTTCATTCTATCATTTTATATTTGAATTTGATTTATAAATTTGTTTTATATTATTCTAATATTGTTTTATATTTGCTAACAGACAGGAAATCTGACCTTTAAAGCAAATTTTAGGGTACACATTATGCAAGATCACATTATCCTAAATGTCTTTCTTTTGTTTTCTAAAATCCAACTTATGAGAAATTTCACTTTATAAAAATCTGAAGTTATTCATCAGTAAGATTTTTTTGCTGTTGAATTTATTTATTTTAAAATATTTCAGAATGTTCAAAATTCGTTAATCAATTTTTTTTTTTACTTTAAAATTAATTTCTAAATATTAAAATGACATTTTTTAAAGTGTAGCCATACTGAGATACAGCTGAGCTGAAGTTCGGGTTTGGACACTGGTAGAATCAGCTGAATGAAGACACTGAAGGTCTGCGGCTAATTAATCTTGATACTGTTTAATGTTATTTAATAGTAGAAATATCTACAGCTGAACGTTTCTTGGCTACAGACACTGTATGTGCAAATTCATCCTAGATAGCAGATTTAACCATATGGACCCATGTTTATCTAAAAGAGTTTGAACGCAGCATTTTTGATCCAAGACAATGTAGTATCCCACAGCACTGAAGTGTATGCCTTTAACTCATTTTCTACCTGAAAGCTTAATAGAATTTATATATATAAAATAATTTACCTTTTACTGTCAAGAAAGTTGCAGAATAATGACAGAGGCTTTACTTAATGTTACTATTATTAATATTATTATTATTAGTAGTAGTAGTAGTAGAGATAGTACTATTGACCCCTGAAGATCATACTGTATCAAATCTAGTAATAAATATTCCATTGTTTTTATTGTTATTATTATTATTATTATTATTAGTAGTAGTAGTAGTAGTAGTAGTAGGAGTAGAATTAGAAGTAATTGCATTAGACATCACAGTGCTTTTACAATATTAATATACTTATAAGACTCTGCTATGCTTTTATTCCATCTCTAACTCTTTTCATTCTTCCAACAGGAACTAAACTTTGTAGCACAATGACAAAGCATTTTCTCATCCCCCAATAACTTTTAAACATATTAATCATTTTGCACACAGAACACCAGCATATTTTGATGGTGTTAACAATGTCACTAATCTCAGTTCCTTTGCTCTTGATTCTTATCAATGCTAGAGACAACACAATGGTGAATCTTATATTTCTCTCCTGCTATTGAAACATATCTGGCATCTGGCCATGAGGCGAATAAGCATTAAAAAAAAGTGTGTCTGAGAGAGAGAGAGAGAGAAGAGGAAGAGAGATTGCTAGATGAATAGTATTTCCACCCCAGTGGCTGGGCAGGAGGGGTCGTGGAATCTCAGAGTGATTGCAGGTTGAGGTAAAGGTCTGCCCGGAGAGCATCGTCTCTGCTCAAAGCATTCCTCATGACCTTGTAGTAAGTGCTCCATCTCTCTCTCTCTCTCTCTCTCTCTCTCTCTCACACACACACACACACACACACACACACTTTCATTGTACAGAGTGACAGCAGGACCCCACCGGCTCTCATCATATTCAGTGTCTGTCTATCTCTCTGCTGTACAATGGAGGCATGCTGGTGAGGAGGGAAGGAAAGAAAAAGCATGTGATGAAAGATTAGCCCTTCTCTGGAAGAAATTCTTGGCAAGTGAGATTGATATCGGCTATCTGCTGGTATCAAACTCTTTTTTTTCTCTCTCTCCTCTTGTCTCGGAGCATGCTGGTCTTTCATCTCGAACACAGTATGGTTAATTGATCATATGTAAGAAGGATATGTTTCAAAATCTTATGCACATCAAAGAATTCTTGGTTTGCAATAAGCACGCGGTGAGCGATGAATCCTCAGAGCAACACTAAACACTACACTGTTCAGCTTCGGTAATCATTTACTACCAAGAGAATCGTGGTTCCAATAAAGCTATCATGCAATGAATTGAATTAAGCCCTTTCCCCTTCCTCCTCTGCTTCATCAGGCTAATAAACAAACAGGCAAATGATTCAGGATCTGCGTGTCATCAGATGAAAATTATAGGTCCAAAGAGATACAAATCTGCCCTCAGGCAACAGGTACTGGGATCCACGCCACATCTTTGAAGGTGATATTACACATAGATCGCCCTTATCGAAGAAGAGTTAACCTGGTGGCACGTACAATCCTCGACTTGTACTTAGTTCCTCATCAGATGAATTACTCCCTGGCTGTGTGAGGCTGATGCCAGATCTCCTGTGAGATTGGCCACGTATGCATTACACCTGTAAAAGTGCAAGGGAGTCAACCTTCAGCACTTCTAGTCAAGGGCACGGCAGGATGGAAACATCACACCGAAGAGCTTCTCGCTGATTTGTGTTGAGTCATTAATAGTGCGGCTAAATGGCAGGAAGTAGAGATATACCTTTAAGTACAGAACAGGATGCTGGCAATTAGCTGTGGTTACACTGGAAAGGGTTTTCTAGCAGTTTCTTCCCTGTCAGTGGTTTGCCTTCTTTTGTTTCAGTGTGGTTGTTTTGTTTTTCTTAATCTAAAAACAGATTCAATGTGTTATTATACGTATTTGGATTTAGATTTATTAACCCAATTATGTAAGAAATAAAACACTATACGATGATGTCATCATTAGCATTTTTTTGCCATCACAGCATGCTCCAGAATATTCTATTTTTTCTTATAACACAGCAGTTTGCCAAAGAATACATTTTTATTAATTAAAGGAAACTTTTTATCCATTTATAGTTATATTTAATGTTCTGAAAAATTTTAAAAAATCAATTTTGCTCCTTCCATTATAGCCGTTATAAAAAGCCATTTCCTAATCAACCTCAAACTTCTTGATGTGATGTTAGATAGACAAGAGGGTTCCAAGATGGTACCAAGAATACAGAAAATACTAAGCACTATACTGTAGGGGAAAATATAGAACTGACACTGGAGACTCCTTCCATAAACACATCATTTTAGTTTATACAGAAATCTTGATCATATCAGTATGTTTTTATTCGGTTTATTAATGGTCTTAGATTATGATGAGTGTCTGACATACAATACATTCACTTCATCACTAATGATAGATCGAGTGGATTAATATAAACCTTGAAGCCAGCACTGATGTTAGAGCTGATGTTCGATGTAATAGAAACACTTTCCAAAAATTAGAATTGGGAATCCGAAAGCGTTGAGGTATAATTAACATTATTTCAGACCGAAGCAGGTCCATTTTTAGCTCCTTGAGAAATCACACATCATTTGCTTCAGTTGTTCGTTCAGTAACACGTGAATTCTCTCAAAACAGATCATGAAAACGTAGCGAAGTCCTATAAACCTATACACTTGGGGGGGGGGGGGGCAGATTACAGTTCATTTTGTTTCTCTGTGGCAGCTCTCATGTTGAACCCTACAGTAAAGTTATTCTATTTCTTTATAATGAGAGAGTTCCAGGTAGAAACATTTCCAACTCTGCTGAAACAATGCACAGAATCCAAGTTGTCAAATGTAGCGCAGTGCGAAAGTTTTCACACCCCCAGAAACAAATAAAGAAGACTAGGAAATGTAATTTATACTAGAATGCTGCATACAACAAAAATGAATCAAATCTGGACCCCTAAAGGTTCACTGTCAAAGCCATTTTGGAAACTAAGAACCCTTAATGATTCAGAAACTGTGAGACACTAAAGATTTACTGCTTCAAATATATAAGAAGCAGAATGTTATTTTTTATGATTAAAGTATGATGCACTCTTGTCTAGGAAATAAGGAGAGAATTGCATTTGATTTGCTAAATTATTATTAATAAGCACCGCTGGTGCTAGCATATTTAGGTTGCTAGACCCTACTGTATAGTATACTACCAGGTCATAAACACTACAACCTGCATGTTACGTACTTTTAAAAATCACAGACGAGGGAGAGGAACAACATTCATCATGTTCCTGTCCATCAACATCTGTCAAAATGCTGTGTAGTTTCATCAAAGACTCTTTACATAACACCGAGAACATTGCACTGCTCCTTTATTTTGGTTGACCATGCCATGGGGCTTTCATTTGAGAAAGAAGCAAACAGGAAAGACTCCAGCTTCCCGATCTCCTGCAGCAGAAAAGCACCAAAAAACATGCCTTCAAGAGAAATGTTTGAAATCCACTGATGCACAATGAAGACATCGAGCTCTGGTTCGACTGCCTGGGTCAGTATTTCCGTAGCAGGTCGCTCTTGCCACCCTTTGGTAAACTGGGATATTGCAGCTGTTCTGCCTCTGCTCTCTCATTGAAGAGGAAACAATTTACTAATGAACAAACACTGCCAAGTCTCCATCCTGCTTTAGTCGAGCAACATTTAATTTCTTTAATTACACAGTTGATTCATTTTCTTTGCTTCAGCACATGCCCCACCATGGGTTGTTGCACAGAAATGTCAAGAATGGCAAACTTCATTCAGAGAAATTTCAGTTCCATTAAATAATAACCACTGAAGCAGTCGGAGTTCTTAATGAGGAGCATCACGCAGGGTGCCGTGTGTGTGTGTTTTGTTCTTTAATTGTTTACTTTAGCCAGCAAGCTAATTATAGATTAGTGCTGTGTTTCTCGCTTCACAGTGGGGAGAGCAATTGTAGACTGGAGCTCGGAGTCAACAAAGCCGTGAACTACAACATGTACACAAATAACCAGAGCGAGAATTCTGCAACGAGGTTGCTTTCCCAAGAAGGATTTTATTCCATTTCACATGCTATCCTGCCATCAGAATTAGGTAGTAATGTGTTCATTTTGCTCAGATACAGTGAATAAATTTTGTAAGCTGGGCCCCTTTCCGAATCTTTATGGGCCTTAAAACAAACATCTAACTCTCATCTTCAAACTACATACAATCATCAAGCCGACAACAATATAGTCAATTATCCAATTGTTTAGTCATAAACCAGCATTGCAGTGAATAAATATGATGTAGATACATTTCAAGAGCTTTAGGTGATGTTCATATCAAACATGAGAATAAAGGAAATGATGATCTCAGTGATGGTTGTTGGTGTCAGATGGACTGGTTTGAGTATTTCAGAAACTGCTGAGGTTTTCACACACAACAATCTCTAGACTGGTGAGAAAACAAAAAGTCTCCAGTGAGAAGCCGTCTTTGAACTGCTGTTTCCTCAGTAAGCTTTTAGCAGGAAGGAATTAGTGCTAAGTCTATAATGAACTCAGAAACTGACCTCAGTTCCTCAAAAGCTCTTAGTTGCTGTAGGACATTACCAACATTTACATTATTAATTGTCCAGTGTCACCCAAAATGATGATGAAGTTTCCTTCTGAGCCTGGTTCCTCTCAAGGTTTCTTCCTCATATTATCTCAAGGAGCTTTTCCTCACCATCGTGGCCTCAGGCTTGCTCATCAGGGATAAATCTTATGGATAAATAGTAACTTAACTTTAAACTTAATAATTTTTCTATGTTTCTATACTTAGGGTACGCTGCTTTGAGACAATGTCCATTGATAAAAGCGCTATACATGTATAAACATGTATAAACATGTATACTCCACCTGTAGAACCTTGAGGTGGATGAGCTTCAACAGCAGAAAGCCACATCGTGTTCCTGTCCTGTCAGCCAAGGATAGGACTCTGAAGCTACAGTGGGCAGAGACTTATCAAAAGTGGACTGTTCAAAGATGACATCTTGTTTGTTTTAATAATGTATGTAAAATATCCGCTAAGACTAACTTTAATTTCTGAAATGTTAGCTAGCACGATAATAAATCCGACCATACCAACTAGCCCGAAAGTTTATAGCATTTTAACTTCCACGATGATGAGTATTACATCTTATTCTCACTGTCTCGTCTGTTAATGTCTAGCTTTGTTAGAAACTGAAGATTTCTGATGCTTAAATAAAAGGAAAATCTTTCTTTTCATTTCTTTTCAAAAGTAAGTGAAAGTTAAAACTATTAAGTGCAAGAAAAACTCAAGGACAGACATTTATACTTAATTACAGCGATAAAGTAATTATACTGTTCTACTTTTCAGCCCTGTTAATAGTTTTAGGTCTGCATTCAATTATATATTAGGTTTTTATGCAAAGAAATTCATCTTAAATTTAGAATACATTCATATTAGTGCAATTCAAAATGTAAAGGGAAAAGTTTCCACTCTGCTTTTTTTGTTTTTTACTCAAATAACGTTTTAAGCTTGATTTTTCTGCGCAGTAGTTTGGCGATCTGAAAAGTGCCAGAGAAAAAGCCAGAGAAAGTCAGGTAGTTTGTGTTTTTATAGCAATGAATGATCATGACTGGTGTATTTGTGGCCTGATCACTGCTGATAATAACAAGGATGGCTTTTCCTTCTCAATTTAGCCTCCTTTCATCTCGGAGACGTCTCTCTTTCGTGCCTCGTTCGAGTTCCCCATTTGCGAAAATAGTTGTGTTGAAAATCTGAAAGAGTAAGTGATAATCGCTGTACCATTTCCTGGAAGATGAAAGAAAAACCTTCAAGCGAAGAAAACGTCCTCTGTGTTGACGTCAGGAACTATATTTCTTAATGAAATTAATTAAGCCTAAGTGTATCTTACCACGTGATATATCACAGCCCCACTTCCGAACGCTAATTAGTAACAGTTTGGCCTCTGTAATGGCCCTCTATAGCACTCCAGAGGTCTTTGCCAGCCATTAGACTGCATGCATTATGAATCAGAAACGTTACAGCACAAACCCATGTCCTGCCCCACCTGCTTCATCTTCCACTGAGAGCGGAGTGCAACTTTCTGATCACAACGTTTTAGCTGATGAGCAAAGGGAATAAAGAATTCGTCTTGCCACAAGCCACGCTACTGATGATTTATTCATGGGAGTCGGTGCCGCCGTTCTGTGTGTGATCATAAAGACTCTTACATCTCCTACACTACTGTAGTAAGCAGCTTTTCTCCTATAGATGGCTGAATCATTTCATCCTTGCTCATCACAGATCCCAGGCCGAAGCCCTTATTGATTGATTAATCACTTCGCCGATGAACTAACAAACACTGACCTTTTGAAGTCTGTGGGGCGTTTAGCCCCCCAAAAAGAGAGGAAAGTCTGTTTACCACATTGATTATTTAATGGAACATCAGGCCGCCACTTTTGTCACATGGCGGAGATCAATAGGATCTCAATACATTGACCTTCTGACAGATAAGTAAACATCAGCAGCCTATTACACTCATAGACATGATTCTATCTTAAAAGTTATGAAAGCTATTTTCTGGCACTTATTATTGATCTACGATCACGTCTAAAATTTAAAACCTTGACGAGCAAAGTGCAGGATTCTATATTGGACATATATTGAACAATAAGGTCACTCAGGAGCTGTGATGGCTTGGCTCCCCGTCCAGGGTGTCCCCCGCCTTCTGCCCTGCGACCCCATGAATAAGCTCCAGGCTCCCTGCATTGGATGGATAAGTGGTACAGAAAATAGAGCAGAGGATCGGTGATGTTATATAAGTCAGTCTAGCCTATCTGTACACTCTAAAATTGCTGGGTTATTTTTACAACTCAGTTGCTGGGTTTAGTGTGTTGGGTCCGGGAGTTGGGTTGAAGCGATAATGTCAGGTTGGGGATGCGCACCTGCTTCTCTGGAGAAAGTCTGATATATAAGAACTGCATCAGCTGCAAGTGCAAGAAGTCTTAGTTCACATTTTGCTTCGAATTTAATTGAACCTTCTGAGATTGAATTCAGATTATTTTTAATGTGTAGATTTAATCTAGTACTAGCTAGCCAGCATTATTTGAATAGAAAAAATAAAGTTGGAGTTGGTGTCTTGTAATAAATAATACAAATTGATATTTGTATGATTAGATATCATTCTTACAGAATTATAGTTATGGTCAGTATTACGTCACCTAAATTTGTAGTTGCTACACGAATACAAATGTTACTTAAAGTTACTAAATACATACTAATAATTACCTCACATTTTTCCTGTAACATCATCTCAGATTATCAGCTAGCACTGGATTCGAGTTTAATTCCAATCCTGTCTTTTAGATTAGTCGTCCATTATTTCGAATTGTACAGGTCTATGATATTGAGTTAGCATGTTTTAGTCGAGCAAGGCTGATTTCACACAAGGTGTTTTTCGTGTGATGCTTCTTTTGTGTTAATATAGAAAAAAATCACTCATATGATGTGATTTGAGAGTATGCAGTCCAGGAATAAAATTTTCCAAATATTTCATTCAGCAAGTTTGGTTAAAAACAATCAAGCATGCATGGTGGGTCAACGCCCTAACTCCACCTCATTAGTTTAATGCAATCTATGCTAGGTTTGTCCATACTGGAGTTCCAAACTGACCCAAATTAGAATATTTTCAGCTCAGTTTTAGTGTAGTCTTTTCCATAGAATTTAATTAGACTGTAACAATGCTATAACAATAGTTTCAACGCCGGGATATCTGATACACAACTTCCCCAAATCAGGCCACTGCTTATAGCAAAGATTATTTAGTCCGTCCCATCTGGACAGCGTGAGTGCAACACAAGGTCTCAGTTTGTATCAACTGAACTGAATGCACAAGAAAAAGGAAACAACAATGTCACCGATCCATACTTCTCTCAGAGGCTGAGCACAAGGCAGCAGACTTCTGGAGCAGGACAGGCTTTCTCAATGCACGTCATCTCTGTTCAGACAAATAGGAGATGACACAGAACATAATGCACCAACTAGCTCCGACAACCGGGCCTGAGTAATGGCTCGTAAATTCAGGAGCCCCGGAGCAGGAGCTGTCAAAACTCTGCAGTGCACGAATGGCTAATGTTTTTCATCCATTTTCCCTCACAGCTAAACTCGAGCAGCCAGAGCTGAGTCTGTTCCCTACACCCCCCTCCTTCTCACATCTCTCCTGTCTCCCTCCCTTTTTAAATTCTCTCTCTCTCTCTCTCTCTCTCTCTCTCCTCTCCCCCATTCCAGCCTGCAGTGCAAGTCAGCCAGCTGTGCTAAAAAACATTTGCTTTATAATTAATCACGGCAATACAGTGGTGGTCCAGTGCACCAACCTCCCACTCCCTCCCATCAAATTCAAATCAATGCTACAACCCCAAGCTCCCTGTCGATATTCTCCAAAGTGCAAAAAAATGCTCAGCCTGGTTTGACCCAATAATGCACCCTGAGGGGGAGTGACAGCGGTGGACCAACACAATAGCGGCTTTGCCTTCGAGCACAGCACAGCACAGATTAGGCCTCATTTTCAACTTTCGGTTACATTTAGTTCACGGTTTAAAGTAGAGGTGAGGCAGTAACACAACTGCTCAATACTCAGCAATGGATGTCCTAGTGGTGTTGCGATTGCTTTCGTTTCAGTACAAATGTAGAATAATTTATAATGACACACAAAATGTTAACAAAGATTAAATAACATGATTCACTAATGAAGTCTTCATGGGGCAAATGGGTTTTTTTTTAAATAATTTATAATGTATATATATACTATTTATTATGTTCTATAACGATTACTATATAATGTAAATGATATATGATTGTATTTCATTTATATTGTGTTTATATTTTCAGATGTATTAAATACTCTGAGCTGCACCTCATTCCAGTTGTCAATAGAAGAAGCATCTTAATTTCCTAAATGCCTCTAGTTGGACTTCTTTCCAAAAGGGAAATATTCATGTTATCTAATTTAATATGCATAGAAACTTTAAAAGGGAAATGACCTTTCATAAACCCTTCTTCATTTTTGCTACATACATGTTAAAAATTATGTATATGTGAGAGGTAAGTATATGTGTAAGTATATGTATATGGAATAGATTTATATATGGAATGAACATTATTAGTGAATTCTAACAGTTGACTGTTAGTTAGTTGATGACTATTATTATCGTGACATGACTAGTGACATAACTATGACATAATGACATGCCCATTAGTATAGTAACATAATTATTAATTATATTAATTAATTATTAATATATTTATTCATTATTAATTATAGTGGCAGCACTATGACATAGTAACCATGACTCTTATGGCATCACAATGATATAGAGACATAACTATTATCATAGTGGCATGATTATAGTGGCATCACTACGAGATAGTGACATGACTATAGCAACATGACTATTAGCATAGTGACATGATTAGAGTGGCATCACTATGGCATAGTGACATGATTATGACATCACCTTGACATAGAGACATAACTATTATTACGTTGACATGACCAGTGACATCACTATGACATAGAGACATAACTATTATCATAGTGACATGACTAGTGACATCACTATGACATAGAGACATAACTATTATCACAGTGACATGACTAGTGACATCACTATGACATAGTACACATGACATCACTATGACTATAGTGACATGACCATTAGCATAGTGGCATGATTACAGTGGCACCACTATGACATAGAGACATCACTATAATGACATCACT
Source organism: Hemibagrus wyckioides (assembly GCF_019097595.1). Lineage (NCBI taxonomy): Eukaryota > Metazoa > Chordata > Actinopteri > Siluriformes > Bagridae > Hemibagrus > Hemibagrus wyckioides. The sequence goes on from NC_080731.1 coordinate 7,791,175, forward strand.
ATGACATAGAGGCATAAATATTATTACAGTAACATGACTAGTGACATCGCCATGAGATTTTTATTATTATTATGACGTCACTATGGCAGAGACATAACTACTGTCCTAGTTACATGATTATAGTAATATCAGAATGACATAGGGACATAACTAATCTTTAAAGTGGCATGACTAGTGACGTCAATATGACATAGTGACATGACATGATTACAACGACCTCACTATGACATACAGACAATAACTATTCTTAAAGTGACATGACTAGTGACATCACTATGACATAGAGACATAACTATTATCATAGTTACATGATTATAGTGATATCAGAATGACATAGGGACATAACTAATCTTAACGTGGCATGACTAGTGGCATCAATGTGACATAGTGACATGACTATTAGCATAGTGACATGATTATAGTGGCAGCACTACGACATAATGACTTGACTATTGTCATTTGAGAGGATTATCAGTGCCAACTCCTGCCCACCCTCCAAGAAATATATACATCTGGCAATAAACCATTCTTATAAAACAATAAATGAGCATACCTGGCAATAAAACATTCTGGTTCTATTCTCATAGTGACATCAGAAAGTTATGCATCTCCAAGAAACACTGCTGAAGACGCCATTTTGACAAAAGAAAATTGCGTTTTTAAATAGTCTTCATAAGTTCATAGTTACATAGTTAGTAGTTTATGTTCATAGTTCTACTAAATTCCGAGTCTCAGACATCACGTTCACAGACCAGTGGCTAAACGTCTGATCTGTATGGCTCACAAAACTGGAAACACTTCAGGAGTTTTGAAGTCATCATCTGATTGGTTGGATTCTAAAGGATTTCCAGGAGACGTTTTTTTTAATATTCCACCTGGAAACAAAGCCTTTACTCTCCTCATGGAAGGACGATGCTGATGTGTTTGCAGCTGTGTTAATGAGCGCTTATGAAGATCGCCTAAACGCTGGATGTTCCCAATGATGATCCAAATGATGACCCAAATGATGAAAGTTCAACGTATAGACTCATTAATTTCTTAAATAAACAATCTATTGTTGCATATTGGTCTGTTTTTGTAGGGACTTTCACACATCTAAACATGAACAAAACGATCTGTGATTGGTTGCTTTACATGTCGGTCAGATGCTCTCTTGGGTGGTCCTCGGCCAATAAATGCTGTTATGGAGTCCAGACCTTCTGCCATCAGTCTGAAGCTCTGGCTATGTGAGACCAATGAATTCCCAACAGCCTCGACTCTGTTGTGTCTGTTATTGCACAAAACAAAGCATTTCGTAGACAAATTGTGTTTACAGGCTACGTGTCTCTCAAAGCTAATAGTGATTAACGTCTAGCTCCTACACATAATATACTGTATATAAAAAAAAATATATATATTTTTTCCCCAAAACATTGTTCATTCTGATTAGTTTATCAACATAATTGAATCAATGCTGATGCAGCATTACATTTTATTTAATTGTATCAGTCAGAGGCTGTCTATAAATTATATCTAGCTATGTTTGCTCACAGAAGACTGAAGCATGATGTAGATGAAGAGATTTAGTGCATTAGTACAGAATAGCATTTTTATTTATCTACGTAATTTATCGTTTGGAAAAGCTTTTCGTGGATGTGTGCTGTGTTCGTCTTCTTCTGTTTTTTCAGCCTTGAAATGGATTTATATGTGGAGTAGCACATCAACAGAAAAATATAAATCAGAAGACAAAAAAAAGGGCTTCATCTAGTCAGGCAAAATTTCATAATCGTGTACTAAAAAATGTCGGATTTCATATAAATATATCAGAAAGAAAAGCTACAAAAGTTCTTCTTTCACAGACAATTATTCAGTATGAGCTTGAATCATGCTCCAGTGTTGGATTAAATTAAATCATACTGTATACCAAGACCACAGCCACGATTATTAACCCAATAATGATTAAAATGACCTAAAGGACCAAACATATTTTGGGATACAATAATATTTAAACATACAGTGACAAATCCTGACAAATGATCCACTTGTCTGACATAAAGGAAATCAACTGCAAGTGCAAGACGTCTTTGTTCACACTTTAACTTATAATTTATAATTATAACAATTTTATAAAATTATCATTTGGAAGACAAACATTTTCTTAACATGTAGTGTGGCCTGATTTCATCTAGCTAGCAAACATTATCTGAGGAGAAATTTATACAAATTACACCATATTAAATTATTTCTCAATTATTAATAATACAAATTGATATTATTAACATAATATATTATTATATTATTATAATTGATCTTATTAAGAAAAGATTCAATTATAATAATATAGGTCAAAAAAACATTACATAATTTACTGATGCTGCATAACTACTGTATGAATGTTACTAGCCAGTTAATAATAATCAGACCATCAGCTAGCATTAGAGTCGAGCTTAATTCGAATCTTGCCTTTTATATCATTTAATTAATTAATTTTTTTTTTACGTACATGTCTATGCAGTAGAATTATCCTGTTTTAGGAATTTGTTGCTATGGTCATCTTGTTGTTGTATGAATGAATGAGAAAATAAAATAAAAAAAACTTTGGGAAGACGTTGTTTCTAGTGGCAACATCCTCTTGTATTGACTGTGTCCAGCAAGCAGCTGACGGTGATTGATTTTAGCTGGCGTTTCCACTGAAAGGGGATCCTTGTGAAGCATTGTGGGAATGCTTTGGCTCACTGATCAATGCTGTGGGTAAGTCTAGTCGCAGAGCATCAGGCCAACACGGTGTCCAAATAGCTTCCAACCTGATTCAGCTCATATTCCAAGCAGAAAAACAGATCCACCCGACTAGAAGGTTCATGTCGATAACTCTGTTTCTTATTATTATTCTCAAAGATAGATAGATAGATAGATAGATAGATAGATAGATAGATAGATAGATAGATAGATAGATAGATAAGAATTCCTTTGCAACATACATTACGTTATACACTATACAGTTATTTACAGAGATTACATTTAGTAATAATGCTGTCATAAATTCAATGCCAAAATACAACAAATGAATGGTTCATTTTTTTTTAAACGCTTTCACGTGAAAGTCATTTTAATTGTGGATAAATGCTGCCATCTACTGAGAGGAAACACACAGATTTGAAAAGGATCAGCTGTGAAGTCTGTGTCGATGAAAAACATCTAAAAAATATGAAAATGTCAAAATATACACCAACCAGGCATAACATTGTGACCACCTGCCTAATATTGTGTTTGTCCCCCTTTTTGCTGCCAGAACAGCTCTGACCCGTCATGCACTGTGTGTTCTGACACCTTTCTGTCAACAGTAACTCAACAATGAGCCCATGGCCCTGTCACTGATTCACCACTGTTCCTTCCTTGGACCACTTTTGATAGATACTGACCACTGCAGACCGGGAACACCCCACAAGAGCTGCAGTTTTGGAGATGCTCTGATCCAGTCGTCTAGCCATCACAATTTGGCCCTTCATCAAACTCGCTCAAATACTTACGCCTGTCCATTTTTCCTGCTTCTAACATCAACTTTGAGGACAAAATGTTCACTTGCTGCCTAATATATCCCACCCACTAACATGTGCCATGATGAGCAGATAATCAGTGTTATTCACTTCACCTCTCAGTGATCATAATGTTATGCCTGATTGGTGTAAGTGCAGGTCTGTTACAGAGAAGAACAGTAGTAGCATTTATACAGTATATGGTTTGTTTATTTTTTTTTTAATTATGGTTATAAGTTTATTTAGATTTGTGTACTTCAGGAATAATATGATTACTTATAAGGAATTTGTCAAATCTGAGTGATCTAATTAATTAATAACAGCATTTACATTTATAGCATTTGACAGACACGTTTATACAGAGCTGTTTACTATCATCTCATTTCATTCAACTCAGCATTTGAGGGTTAAGGGCCTATCTATCTATCTATCTATCTATCTATCTATCTATCTATCTATCTATCTATCTATCTATCTATCTATCTATCTATCTATCTATCTATCTATCTATCTATCTACCTACCTACCTACCTACCTACCTACCTACCTGCCTGCCTACCAACCAACCAACCAACCAACCAACCAACCACTAAGGCATAGGCATTTAGTGTTTAACTTTTTTTTTTCCAGCACTGAAAAGTCTTCAGAACGGACAGATTTCAGTATTTCATTAGCAAGTGAGCCTTGGCCACCCATGAACCTGTCGCCGGTTTACCACTGTTCCTTCCTTGGACCACTTTTTAGCAAGCTGTTTGTTTGTTGTCGAAACACATTTACATTTCTGGCATTTGGCAGCACCCTTATCCAGAGTAAATTACATTATACACCGATCAGGCATAACATTATGAGCAGTGAGAGGTGAAGTGAATAACACTGATGATCTCCTCATCATGGCCCCTGTTAGTGGGTGGGATATATTAGGCAGCAAGTCAACATTTTGTCTTCAAAGTTGATGTGTTAGAAGCAGGAAAAATGGGCAAGTGTAAGGATTTGAGCGAGTTTGACAAGGGCCAAATTGTGATGGCTAGACCACTGGATCAGAGCATCTCCAAAACTACAGCTCTTGTGGGGTGTTCCCGGTCTGCAGTCGTCAGTATCTTTCAAAAGTATCCTTTAAGTCCTGCAAGTCCTTTAAGTCCTGTTAGCTGTGAGGTGGGGTCCTTGGAGGCTCCACCTCACAACTTACAGGACTAAAAAGGATCTGCTGCTAACACCTTGGTTCCAGATACCACAGCACACCTTCAGCGATCTAATGAAGTCCATGCCTCGATGGGTCAGGGCTGTTTTGGCAGCAAAATGGGAGCCCACACAATATTAGGCAGGTGGTCATAAAGTTGTGCCTGATCAGTGTATCGCATTTTATACAACTGAGTAAGTGAGGGTTAAGAGCCTTGCTCAGGGGCCCAGCAGCCCAACTGTTAAGTAGTAACTTGTTTGTGGATGATCCATAACATTAAAAGTAACTATAAAATGTACAACATTTTGCTTTCATGCACAAAAGATTAGTGCTTTGTTCACCAATAGAGGTATAAAACACTTCAGGGTGTGTTGTTATTGGAAAATACTTATAACAGTACAGGCTATAACAGTACATTGTATTCTCAGGTTGTATTCTGTACTTGTGATATGTTTTAGTTACTGGTTTGTTTAAATAAACTAAACATACCTGAATTTTACCTGCTTTGACTGCATTTATGACAGGAAATAACACACATACTGGAAACTAAAACCGATTAAACTTTCTGTATCAGTTTCCAAATATATATTGATTGATGCAACAGGTCATTATATAGTTCTATATTAAAAAGTAAAACAGAGGAATTAAATGATTTGTTAACATTACATATGGGGTTTTAAGCAAAAAGATTCACAGTTTGTTCAGGTTACCTAATGTAGTGAACAACCATAGTGTTGCTGAATTCTCAATTCAGATCATAATTCATCAAACCATGTCTATAATACGGCAGCTCTGACAGTAGTTCCAGCTGAGCTGTAAATCACAGGTTTGTATTAATTTGCTGATCCTACTCTAATCTTGTTTTTATAGTAACAAGAAGGCTTGTATGGAGGACCCTTTATAAAATGGTTAGGTTTTCTGTGTGGAACTGTTTGTTTAGTATTTATGGAAGGAGTCTATAGTGTCTTCAGAGTGATTTTTCAGACACATGTCTTTAGGTTGGTAAAGTTCCTTTAATACGTTATAATAAATAAATATACAAATGAATGAATGAATGAATGAATAAATAAATGTTTTATTTTATGTTTTTTTTTTATTATTGGAAAATAAAATAAAAAAGTTGCCAAATTGCTGCAGTGGAATAAAATACTTTGGAACATGGTGTTACAGGAAAATAATCAGTTTTTGGCGTGATAACTTGCGTTATTCCAGTCCTGATAGAACATTTATTTTACACAGTTTCATGATAGATAGATAGATAGATAGATAGATAGATAGATAGATAGATAGATAGATAGATAGATAGATAGATAGATAGATAGATAGATAGATAGATAGATAGATAGATAGATAGATAGATAGATACTTTATTCATCCCAGTTCCAGTCTCAGAGACTGAGCACAGCTTGGTGATTTTTGCTCTAACCTGCCAATTACCTGGTGAAAAAAATGTACCAGCACAAACAGGCCACTAGATGGCAGCACTGCATAAAACGAATTTTGTCACAGCCCTTGTGTACAGGCTTCTTTAATAAAAACCAAAGCCTTATATTTTATATTTTTTTGCAGCTTATGTAATAAAATTATTCAATATTTTACATTTCAGATTTTCGGTAGCCTTCAGTACCCTCGATCTTAGACCATCTTTGTGTATTTATCGTTGTAGTTGTACACAAAAGAAGAGCTGAGGCCCAAATTCTCACGAGAGTATATTTTCAGTTGTTTGTTTGTTTTGTTTTTTATAGTTATTAGATGCAAGGATTAAGTTTACACACACACACACACACACAAACACACACCAGCTCAGCTTAGGCCTCGGAAGGTTAAAAATAGCCGGACTACAAAGTGTAGTAGCTATGCGAATCAGCTGATTACACTAAGAGGCTGTTTTGGCATTGGTCCGATTTTTAAACGTTAATTCATTTAGTCTGTTTAGCACTGTTAGTTAAGGTGTGTCTGCCTACATGTCTTCTTTGGGTTCCAGCAATGCAAGAGCAGCTTCAATCAATAAACTAGACATTTTCAACATAACAGAAATGCAAATCAAAATTTCTTGTTTTTTTTACCAAACATTGTATCAAAATGCTTAATTTTTTTGGCCAAGAGTCACCTTTAGGTAAGGAAAGAAAATTCTCAGAATAAAGAAATTGTATAACATCAACATCATCGTCATCCAATCAGGCATAACATTATGACCACTGACAGGTGAGGTGAATAACAATGATGATCTCCTCATCATGGCCCCTGTTAGTGGGTGGGATATATTAGGCAGCAAGTGAACATTTTGTCCTCAAAGTTGATGTGTTAGAAGTAGGAAAAATGGGCAAGCGTAAGGATTTGAGCGAGTTTGACAAGGGCCAAATTGTGATGGCTAGACGACTGGATCAGAGCGTCTCCAAAACTGCAGCTCTTGTGGGGTGTTCCCGGTCTGCAGTGGTCAGTATCTATCAAAATTGCTCCAAGGAAGGAACAGTGGTGAACTGGTGACAGGGCCATGGGTGGTCAAGGCTCACTGATGCAGGTGGGGAGCGAAGGCTGGCCCGTGTGAGCCGATCCAACAGACGAGCTACTGTTGCTGAAGAAGTTAATGCTGGTTCTGATAGAAAGGTGTCAGAATACACAATGCATGATGGGTCAGAGCTGTCAGAGTTGTCAAAAAGGGGGACCAACACAATATTAGGCAGGTGGTCATAATGTTATGCCTGATCAGTGTATATTAACTTCATAACCTAGTAGGTCACTTCAGCTTGCTGTTCACATAAAGCACAGATGAGGGAGCATGATGGCTCCTGCTCTTTCCACACTTTTACTCTTGGACATGCCATGTAACATTTTTTAAAGCTGAGACTGAATTTTATCCTGCACAACATATCTATCTATCTATCTATCTATCTATCTATCTATCTATCTATCTATCTATCTATCTATCTATCTATCTATCTATCTATCTATCTATCTATCTATCTATCTATCTATCTATCTATCTATCTATCTAGAACAAGGTTCTAATAAGGAGCCACAATTCAGAACGGTTCCACATTAACTCTACAACCAGCACACTGGATGCAGTTCAGCAGTTCTGTACAGTTGGATCAGATGATGTGGCTGTAAATGTACTGAACAATGTAGGATTTCTTAGTACCAGATTTGAGAACCCAGGTTCTAAAGCTCGGGGTAAGCTACGATAGTGATGTGTCTGAGACGTGTTGGTGGTGTTTTTTCTTCCTCTTGTAACACTTAACATCGTATAGAAAAATTTCTCAGTGTTTTGAGATCCACTGTGCTGGAGGTTTTGAACGATTCTCAAGTATGTGATTTCTGGGGACACACTGGAATGTGTTGTGGACAAAAAAGGACAGAAATAGTTTGTTTTGAATGGTAGCTGAGTAACATCTTGTGATATCTTACACAGAAATCACACTTATGTCATTACTGTATGCCAAATATTGCAACATTTGTGTCAAGAACCTATTTCAGATCCAGATAGTTTAAGCAGAGACAAACTTGTGGACTTTTCTTAAAGAATATTAGTTATTGGTCTAACCTTATACTTATATTTAATCTTTATACTTATATTTAACCTTATTCTTATATACCTTTTTTTAAACTGCTATACTAATCCTTCAATTAAATAGGAATGTTTTATGTTAAAATAATTCATCACCACTTTTATTTTTACTATATAATTTTGGAGGTAATATTTATTTACAGGTATTTAGCACTCAATAGATTGGTTGTTTCCTTGCATCTAATTTATTGTTCCTTTTTTAAAAAAATAAATAAATAAATAAATAAATAAAATAAAAATTCTCCATTTATTGGTAACTTTCCTGTTGTTCGGGTTTATCTAGGCCAATTAATGTAGGACAGAAACTTTCTATGGCACAGAACAAGAACTAGGGAACCCTGCCCTAAGCAACTCATTTGGACCCTAATCTACCGCACTGCATTGTGGGATTTCAATACAAAAATAGTTTGTTAAGTACGTATTAAGTAAGTTTTGGACATATTAGGATAGTTTGGGATATAAAATAGGATACTGTGCATTTACATTAAAAGACTACCTAGCTACAAAGAGACTCATTTATTCATTCATTCATTCATTCATTCCTTCCTCACTCTCTGCCTCTCATTTTTAAGTCTTTCTCTTTTCAAATTTTCTGTTTTATTTTCTCAGATTTTCTCATTTTTGTATTCCCCTCTGTTTCTTTTTTATTGTATTCATTTTGCCTGCATTTTCTGTCCTCTTTTCTCTTTGTTCAAGCATTCATTCATTCATTCATTACATTTCATTCATCTTCAGTAATTGCTTTACCACAGTGAATTCGAACACTGGCCACAAGTCCATCAAACAGAGACAGACAGACAGACAGAGAGATAAACACACAGACAGACAGATTCATTTTTTTTTCTTTTATTAATCTTAATCCATATATACTCTTTCTCTTTCCCCCCCCATATTTCCTTTTTTCTTGTCTTCGTAATATTTCTTACTGATTTTTCTTTTTCCTTCCGTTCTTCATTGTTTCCTCCCCCTCTCTGGCTCTGGGTTGTTGACTGGAAGATCGGGGTTCAAGACCCAGCACCACCAAGCTGCCACTGTTGGGCCCTTGAGCGAGGCCCCCAACCTCCCTCTGCTCCATGGGTGCTGCATCATGGTTGACCCTATGCTGTGACCCTCAAGGATGGGATATGTGAAGAAAAAATTTCACTGTGCAGTAATGTATATATGACAAATAAAGACGACTTAACATGACTTTTAAGTGTTTATCTATTACAGCTCAATTTTAGGAACCCCTGAAGCTCATCTGTATTTTCTTTGGCTATTATTATCCAGTCTAACTACAGTATGTCTATACAGTACTATTACGCTATTCCATAGACTAGTACGTGATCTTGTAATAGTGTTTATGTTTCAGAAGAGGTCGCACTTTCACCAGAAAAGCCTTGGCTTATAAAGCACAGGACTGCAGAGCTGATGGCTCGTATGAAAATGAAATGTGGGGAGCTTTGCCCGGCGGCTGTTAGAAAATTGAACATGATGTTTAAGTCTAGTTAAATCTCAGCAATTGTGGGGTTTTTTTGTTTGTTTTAATGATCAACTTTCTTCTGAATTAAATTCCATTGTGAGGAAGTGAATTATGCCAGTATGGTTCACATTGTTTGGGGAATAGAGCAGATAAAATCCAGTTGGACCATGTGGCAAACTTTTTCTCCTCTCTTCCTTTTTTGCTTAATTTCTTTGAATATGTGGGCCAATTTTTATTTCTCTGAGCTTCAGCCTTTTTTTCCCCCCACACACACAACCCCAAAGTTTACAACTTGTAATAAGGTTTTAAGGTTAGTTACCCCAGGCTAGCATTAAAAATGACAGAATAGGAAACTAGGTCGAAGTGATCAGATGCTTAAAAATGTCTTGTGCGTCTCTTTTTTTTTTCAGTCACTGCCTTACTAGGCTCTACATGATCAATCAGTATCAATACTTGGAAATTTCTTTTTTTTATTGTTGTTGTTGTTGTTTGTTTGTTTCTTAGTTTGCCTCCTTTAAACCTTCTCTCCATCTTTCGACCTGGAGATCAGCTTTGGCTCATAACAACCTACTGATTCAAGTTATTTGGGAGATCTGCCTACGATCCACATCACTTCCGTTCCAAGTTTACCATCTAGTAGCCTCCACTTTGATGTCAGACTTAGACTTTCAAGCAGACGTCATCTGATTAGGACTGAAGGAAGAAAAAAATAACTTCGGGATTAAAAAAAAAAAAAAAAAAAAAAAAAAAAAAAAACACCCCTTGTCCCCGCCCCCAGTGAGGAAAAGTCCGCCCACTCAGCCAGTCGGCCCGAGACCCCCTTAAACACTTAAAAAGAGGTGGATCACACTCACGCTCACACATACATAGCCTACACAAGCCTTCATTCAGCACTGCCTTCCTAAGAAGATTAGGTTTTTTTGCGCTGAAGATTGTCTCTATATTCTTCCAACACTTTTTTTTCCTTCTCCCTCCCTGATCATGTTGAGGATGCTAAAGCGCGTGCAGCTCCGCCCGGGCTCGCTTTTATTACTCCTGTGGCTCTGTCATTTCATTCAAGAGCAAAAAGTGCAAGGTGAGTACTAACTTCTGCATGTCATGTCTCGAGATGCATGTCAGTCTGCTTTATTTTATTTATTTATTTATTTTTGTATTATCCTTGTTTGTTTGTTATTTTCTGTTGGCATCATTTCCCGGCAAATATTGTGCCATGCACTGAGTAATGCTATGCAAAAGTTTTTTGTCCTGCTTTTTTTTGCATTTCTGTGCTGGTCAGAAAGAGAGAGAGAGAGAGAGAGAGAGAGAGACAGGTGCGTCTCATGGTGCGTCTGATGTGTCCAAGAGAAAGAGGATGTTTATATAATGAGCAGATAAACATGACTTCAGGCCGGTGTGTGCGTGATAAAAGTTTTGTTGCATTTGAGATGCAAAGCATTAAATAATCAGTCATTAATAGAAGAAAACACTGAGCACAAATCGACAGCGCCATTTGGGAACCCCAGTATTTCCGAGCTGCATGGAAATCATGTGGGAGCATGTCAGATGATTCCAAATGATTTAGAGTTTGATATCAGACTATTTCTTTTAGATAGTGCATTTTTTTATATACTGAGCAGAAGCCTGGTTTCCCATTCAACATGCAGATCATTCTAAAATTGTAGTAGTAGTATGAAAAAGAAAAAGGAATTTGCATTTGTTTCTCATTTGATGCTCAGCTTGCATGCAGTCATCAAGTGACGCGATCCTGTACAGAAAAGTTTGATGAACCCTGCTGGGACTGAAGGCTTTAATTGGACTGTCTGGCGCATGGACTCCCCGGGGCACCAGATCTGCTATATTAATAAATAAATAGGGCATTAGGGTAGCGTGTCTGAGCTGTATTAGGAACAGCACTCAGATTCCTATTTATTGATCCACAAAATGCTGTTGTTTACGGATGAGGGGGGAAAAAATGGCTCTGATTTAGATCTGAGTCTAAACAGTCGAGTGCAGGAGAGGTGAGACGGTGGGGAGCGCAGACAGAGAGCGCTTGAGGAACTGGAGTCTAGACTGGTGTTCACATTGTTTAAATGGGCGGCATTAACCTCATTAAACCACAAATTACTCCTGTTTGATCATTTCGGGGAAAAATCTGGAACGTCAAACAAGTTGAGTTTGTTTGGGAATAAAGCGTGCTCTTGTTTTTAAAATAAATCGAATACATAAATCATAATTTTTATAAATGAGACAGCGGGGGAGGGATATGTGTGTGTGCGCGCGCGCGCGTGTGTGTGTGTGCGCGTGTATGTGTATGTATGTGAATGTGTGGTTTGGGCGTCTTCCCGCCTTTGCTGGAGTATTTTAATCACAGTGGATACAATTAGGTTGTTGCTGATTTACGTTTATTTGAGTGACAATTGATAGTAGGATGCAATGTAACGAGTGAGATGTTTTTTGAAGCGCGATTGCATTAGAAGTAAGTCGGACCAATCTGGCAACCCTGGAGAGTCAGTAGGCGGCGCGGCTAATACAGACTGCACGTGTTGTGTCTGGGTCAGCGGCTTCAGACTTTAATGCGACTGGCTGTTTTTTTTTTTTCCTCCCACCTTCACCCACCCCCTTTCTATTTTTTTTCTTCCAGCTGGGAACTGCTGGCTCCAGCAGGGGAAGAACGGTCGCTGCCAGGTGCTCTACATGCCAGGCATGAGCCGTGAGGAGTGCTGCAGGAGCGGAAGACTGGGAACCTACTGGACTGAAGAGGACGTCCCGAATAGTACCCTGTTCCGCTGGACCATCTTTAACGGAGGGGCGCCCAACTGCATGCCATGTAAAGGTGCGAGTGGGAAACGCTCTACCGGAAACCGGTGGCTGAACCATCCATGTTCACAAAAACAAACAAAATAAACACCTTTGCAGCAAGACATTTCATAAAGATCTTTCCAGGAATCTTATAGGGCACCTGGCGCATGCGCAGCTTCTCCACAACATAATTGGCTGGTCATTTGCGAATGCTTGGCTAACTGCACAAAGTATCTGAACTTTGACCTAATGCTTTACATAAATGTCCAGAAAAATAAAAATACAATCATATAATGCTGCCTCTAAACATTAAAAATGTCAAAAACCTTTAAAAATGTCACAGTGTTCATTCATGTAAGCTTCTCTGAAATGATCTGTCACTTTTCATTCACTGCCATTAGACCTTAGTGATCCTAATGAGTTTTCCCACTTCACTGTATTTTAGAGACGTGTGAGAACGTGGACTGCGGACCCGGGAAGAAGTGTAAGATGAACAGGAGGAGTAAGCCACGCTGCGTCTGTGCCCCTGACTGTTCCAACATCACCTGGAAGGGGCCGGTGTGTGGCTCCGATGGAAAAACGTACCGTGATGAATGTGCACTCCTGAAATCGAAGTGTAAAGGACATCCCGATCTGGAGGTGCAGTACCAGGGCAAATGCAAAAGTGAGTGTTATACTCATGTTTGTTTGTTTTTTTTGTTTAATTAATTAACTTCATGGCTCCAAGATCCTGTGAGAAATTTCCTTTGGGGTTTCTTCCACCTCCTAGAAAAGTGGGTACATGGATTGGTGACTCTAAATTGCTCCTAGATGTGAACATGTGCATGCATGGTGCCCTGGCAATGGACCGGTGTCCCATCTAGGATATTTATCTACTTCACGCATAGTGTTGCCCGGATTCACCCCCACCTAACCATGATAAAACATCTACTGAAGATGAATGAATAGGTTAATGGATGGATGGATGGATGGATGGATAAGGAGCTAACAAATCAATACTCTTCCAGTTTCATTCCGTGGGTCCGAATTTGAGCATATGACTTTGAAGCCACAAAAATACGAAAAGACTAACAATTGTTCAATGCAATGCAGTGCTGACATACAAGAGAGATTTTCAAGATTTTTGGCAGCTCGTGCACCCACCACTCAGGGGGGATTGGGAAAAGCCAAAACGCATCTATCCAAGATTACCTTCTGTTTTTTTCTCTCTCTCTCCTTCAGAGACATGCCGTGATGTGCTTTGCCCTGGCAGTTCGACGTGCGTCGTGGATCAGACCAACAACGCCTACTGCGTCACGTGCAACCGCGTGTGCCCCGAGGTGACGTCACCCGACCAGTACCTGTGCGGCAACGACGGCATCGTGTACGCCAGCGCCTGCCACTTACGGAGGGCCACGTGCCTGCAGGGCAAGTCCATCGGCGTGGCCTATGAGGGCAAATGCATCAGTGAGTGACATGGTTGGAAAAATACTAACGTTTCGATAGCAGAATTTAGCGCCAACATTCCGAACCAGTCCTGACCTTTCTTACTCCCATGACAATGGCTCGCAATTATTATTTTGCAAAGAAAAGTCGTGGGTGTCTAATTGCTTGCAGATGTTGGCCACATCAGCCTATCTCTCTTATTACAAAACGAGTGTAACTCATTTTTTTTGTGTGTGTGTGTGTGTGTGTGTGTGTGCAACCTCTACCTCCCGAGCGCTGTTAAACAACAAGTATGCTCGTCCCTTCTGCCTCATGTGATGTAGATCCAAAACAAAGCATCTGTTTTCTGTTTTTGCGGTTCCCGCGAGCCCGGTCGTCATCTGTATAAAACGGGTTCTGTTCCGTTTTTTTTATTTTCCAGAGGCGAAATCGTGCGATGATATCCAGTGCAGCGGAGGGAAGAAGTGTCTGTGGGATGAGCGATTGGGACGCGGCCGGTGCGCGCTCTGCCATGACGAGTCGTGTCCCGAGAGCCGCGCGGACGAGGCCGTGTGCGCGAGCGACAACACCTCGTACCCGAGCACGTGCGCCATGAAGCAAGCTGCATGCTCCATGGGCGTGTTGCTGGAGGTTAAGCATTCAGGATCATGCAACTGTAAGTAACGCCTAGCCAAAAAAAAAAGAAAAAAAGACAATCCAGTGCCACCATCACACACTTCCAGCATCAATCCTCTTGCTTTCTTCGTAAAAATGCATTTGCAACCCAACCCGCTGTCCAGATCTAGGAGAGGACTCAACATCGGAAGTGCATGACTGACTTTATCCAGTTATACTCATTTATTATGAATATTGTGGAAAAATCACTGAAGAGTAGCTACTAATTCATACAACTAACAACAATATATGAGCTGACTATTTTTTTTTTTTTTTGCAGAGATAACACACTGTAACTTTTGACTCTCACTCCACCATTTTACCCAAGCAGGCTGCCTATTTTTTATTTTTATTTTTGTTTGTTTGTTTTGTTTTGTTTATTTTAATTGTAGTTATTAGAGACAGTACAATATGAAATCACACCAGCTTGTTTATTCCATAATGCTAATTTCATGATAATCATGTAACAATTTTTTTTTATTATTATTTTATTTTATTATTTTTACTATTGTCTATTGTCTTTTGCATTTTTTTTTATTTGGCTTTTGCTTTTGGCTGTAATCAATCATTTCAAAATGCACTATGTCACCATATAACATCTATGCCAATCTGTACAATGGTCAGAAAACAATAGCATCCAAGCATAAGGTGGTTGTAAACATTGGTGCTGGTGCTTAAAGCTAAATTCTTTTTTATTTTTACATTTTATAGACTACCTATTAGGAGGATTACAGCCATGAAATCAAATGAACATAAGACCTGTGACATTCCAGTTCAATCATATAATTGGGAAACACAATCAATAAGGGACCAACTTTACCATCACCTTATGGAACCTGCAGCATTTTTGCAGGTCAAGGCATACATATTTCTACTTGTCTTTGAGTAGCTTTGTTGTGAATGTCTTGTCTTTACTAGGATATAGTGAGGCCCTGGAACCAGAGAAACACAAAGGCGTTTATTCCAATTTGGCTAAAGATTCATTGTGTTCATTGAGAAAGTCTGTAACATCTCTGAGACGTCACATTCGGTTCCAAGTCCTTATAATGGACTGCATATTCGCTTTTATTTCTTCTCCTTCTCCTTCTTCTTCTTCGTTGTTTTGTCTGTGTATTTTGTTTTTCTATCAATTTCCCATTGTAAAGAATTCTGTAGAATGATATACCTCAAAAAGTGTGACTGGTTTGCAGAGGTCAGTCTAGAGCATGGGACGAGCTTCGTGCACGGTGTCAGAAATGGAAAATAAGAACCAATAAGAGCCAATCCTATAACGCAAGAGCACTTTTTTGTTTTGTTTTTTGTTTTGTCCTCTTACAGGAATCTGCGAAATTAGAGCTGAGCCAATGATGCCCCACACATACGCACACACACATACACACATATACACACACACACATAAGAAAGTAGCTGGCAATCACAGAAGGAAAACACAAGCATTCACTTAGATTCTGCGCTGTTGTGGTCTTTATTCATACAACAGCTACCGTATATTCTCCCATATAGCCATTACGGAAGACCAGGAGGAGGACAACGACGAGGAGGATGACGATGATGATGAGGATGAGGATGAAGACCAGGACTACATGGCTTACGTCCATTTATCACCAATACTGGACGGATAAACGGCCATCAGCCAGGGGGAAAAAGTCCTGTGGCAAGGAAAACCATGTCCACACTGTACAAATGTGTATGCTAATTTATTTTTCGACGAAAAAAAAGGAAGTATACATATAGTTCAGTCTGATAGATGTTTATTTATGCAGTGTTTCATAATAATTTATACCTTTTTCGATGTCTGACGTACTATCTTGATCATGTTATTTTTTTGTGTTCACTTGGTTTTATTATTATTATTATTATTATTATTATTATTATTATTATTATTATGAACTATATTTGTCCAAAGAGAAGCAGTGTTATTTATTGTGACCGCTATAGAGTGTAAAGTGTGCAAGTCTTCTGCAAGTTGTAAATTGCATTCCCCTTGCTGTAAAAATCCGCTTATCGCTTATCCGTTCTACTATCATAGATGTTTATTTCACACTTATCTGCATGTCAGCCTGTGTGTTTATTTATTGGGAAGAAAAAAAATAATAATAATAACTGTCACTCTTTAATGTAAAATGACGATGTTTCTGGTTTTGTTTACTCTTCAAATTGACCAAATGGATTTTCCTCAACGTTTCAACGCTCTACAGTGCAACACGCTAACATTTCATTCACGAGCCAGTTCTCAAGGGAAAAAAGAGAAGAAAAAAAAATGTCCTTTATGTTTTGTTTTTATTTTATTTTATTTTATTTTTCAGTTTGTTTTTTTATTGTTTTTTATTGTATTCAGCTATTTCTGATTGTTTTAAAAAGAAAAAAGGTGCCACTAACACGTTTCTGATGTATGATCATGGCCAACGCTTTGCTCTATAAGACCTCCATCTTGGTCTGATGTGACGTAGGACTGAGTATCGACATATTGAACATTATCACTTCTTATTTTTTGTTATTTTTTTAAAAGTACATTTTTTTTTATTTTCTGACATCCACAAGATAGTTATAAATATATAGTTTTGTATTTTTTTAATGTAAATGTCATATGTATATACAAAGTTTGATGGTATTTGTACAGATATGAAGAGTGAAACCATAAAAAAAAAAAAATAAATAAATAAATAAAATGAATGTGATTTTATCTTGACAAGTTGGAGGTCGTTCTTATTAATTAATTGATTTATTTATTTATTTTTGCTTTGTGTAAACCTGTGATTTTAGGATGGATTTTAATCACTAATCATGCTGTAACGGTATTTGAGGAACCTATATATAGAGAGGAAGTTTAATTACCGTGACGTTTCAGCCGGCAAAACTATTGGCACCCTTAATGAATGTTCTTTATAGTCTAACAATTGGACAGAAAATGAGATACACATACTTACCGATTATTCTTCAGTCATTCTCGAGTCCTCGTTTTATCCTTGTCAGGGTGTCAGTGGATTCAGAGTCTATCCTGAATGAGCAGCAGTCCAATGTAGGGCATCATACATGCAGTTATTCAGACCTAGAGGAAATTTAGAGTAGTTAGTCCAACTATTGGCATGTGTTTGGAAGGCTGAGGAAACCAGAGGAAAGCTGGCAGAAACACATGAACCGTAACCAGAGCTGGAAATCAAAAGCCAGGACTGTGAGACAGCAATGCTTACCCACCAAACCACCGTGCCACCCTCAGAGCTTTCATTATCAAAATATCCAGCAAAATATCTCCTACGCCTAAAAGCTATGCCATATTTTTGTTAGAAAAAAATAAAAATAAAAAATAAAGTTTCCAGTAATCCTCTTGTTGCTTGTGACTAAATATGAAGTTGCACACATGTTAAACCCTTTGGTCATCCATCACCATGAGGAAAAACAGGAAGCTTTCAACTCAAAAGAGACAAATGAGTGTTGTCAGATAATGGTTGGAAAAACTATAGAAATAAGTTAAAAAAGTACTTCCATTAAACGCAATCAAGTCCAAGAGCATACCGTCCCCACACACAGTAAGCGGTTTGCTGAGGGACACAAAGAAGAGTCTGAAGATGATGGTTTTCAGAATGAAGCATCAGACACTATCTCTAAAACATGCAGCTGTTTGGCAGAGCTGCGTGAAAGGAGGCTTTTCTTAGAGCAACCCACAACACTTAAACCAAAATCCACATTTTTTGGACAGGAACACCATTGGCATGTTCAGTGACAAAAGATCGCATAAAAGGAAAATTCCTCGACTCACTGTACAGTACAGAACTAAGTTATTCATGGGTTTTGCAGGGAAATACAGGATGTGAACAGAAGGGAAAGAAGCATGGTCACATACACATTATACTGAAGCGATTTTCTTTGAAATACCAGCTTTAGGAAGTTGAGGTCAGAGAACAGGGTCAGGATGATACAGTGCTTTTGGAAGAGAAGGTTAAGACCCTTGCTCAAGAGCCCAACAGTGGCAGCTTGAACCCCCATTAGCTCATAAAAGAGCTATTCTCATCACTGTTATGTGTGGGAGGTGCCAAACGTTTTGAAACCAGTGTTTTGCACTAATTAATAGGGGATGTGGTTAAGGTGTTAGACTACTGATCAGAAGGTTGTGAGTTCAAACCCCTGGACCACGAAGCTGCTACTGAGCAAGACCTATAACCTTCAATTGCCCTATTACTGTCCCCATGGACTGTCCACAGTTTCGCACCCCCATTCCATGTCCTCATGGGTTTCCTCTGGGTTCTCTAGTTTCCTCCCACCTACGTACACTGGCTACACAAAATGGTGTGTGTGTGTGTGGTTCCCTGTCATGGACTGGCATCTGATCCAGGGTGTATTCCTAGGATAGAATCCAGAATGAATGAAGAAATGTTTGAAAAAATATTTTGCTTAAATTAAAAAATGAAACAAAATAATAATAATAATATAAATAATAATAATAATAACAAAATAAATAATAATAAAATATAAATAATAATAATTATAATAAAAATAAAATAATAAAATATAAATATAATAATAAAGCCACATATTTTAAAGCAAATTTTGTAATTTGTATTTGATTCATTTTAAAGCCTCTTCCTCTTTCTGCCAGGCTTCTAGAGTGGAGCATACACTGTGTACAAGTTCAAAGATGTTCCAAATTAGCGAAAGGAAGGATGTAATAAATCTCTGCAATTGTTCGGAACCCCGGTACTCACATTAGCATGTTTCAGTTATTGAAGAAAAATAGAACGCACTTGTGCAGTGTAGAGCTTTGTTCAGCAGTTATGTCAAAATGTTATGTTCCTATTTGTTACGCGTATGAGTACCTAGTGAAGCTGGAAGAAGAAAAATCACCTAATAAATTTCATTAAACATGCTGAAAAAGACAAGTCCGAATTACTTCAGGATGCTTTATTAGATTTCTGTCAATGTACATTTTACAATATTTATCATAGAAACACAGAGATCATGACCAGATCTAAATAATCTGACTGATCGTTTATTTGGCGGATCTTCGGGTCCTTTTGTCCCAAGAGAAGTTTGCGCCGTATGACTTCACTCTCGGTTTAGGTGTTTTCTTCTCCGTTATATCATAACTCCATCCTGCAGAAACAAACAGTGGTGGTGATCATGTATAATGTATATTATGAACACTTATTAATGTTCGACATGAGCAATCGGAGTGTACAGGAACGCAGATCTGCAGTTTGCGTACCGTTCTTCTCAGCGAACGCGATCGCGTCCTCCTTAGTGCTGAACGTAAGGACCATGTTGGACAGAGGGTCAGCCCTGAGGAACAGAAATAATCAAATCAACTGGTGAAGATTAAAATTGACTAGATACATACTCAAAAACATGACCACAAAAAATATAATAAGACAGAGACAAATGTTAAAGCTTATAAACATGACACCTCTCATTTACACTTTTCTGACTTGGTCATAAGGAATAAATACAAATTACAATTTTTTACTTTATCATTCCTGTAAAGCTGCTCTGCGTTAATGTCCACTGTTAAAATCGAATTGAACTTGATGTGTTAGCACATGCTAGGCAACAATCCACAAAATAAAGCAAAAAAGAACTTGTATAATAAATGATATGCCAGTGATATATTGTGGTTAATGGAGTTACTAACACTAGAACTGGAAAACTTTTAACACTTGTGAGTGAATGAAAACGGTTGGACTCGGTTCTAACGGCAAAGCATGGACATACAGATTATTAAAGAATATATACACTTAATACCTTAACTTTCCCTGTTTGACCATGTAATAATAAGTGAAAATGATAGGGGTTACCACTTCTTCTTCTTCTTTCGGCTTTTCCCTTCAGGGGTCGCCACAGCGAATCATCTCTCTCCACCTATCCCCATCTTCTCCATCCTTTAACACTTGCACCCACTAGTTTCATATCCTCATTTATTACATCCATATACCTCCTCTTTGGCCTTCCCTTTTGCCTCCTTCCTGGCGGCTCCATGTCCAACATTCTCCTACCAACATACTCACTCTCCCTCCTCTGAACATGTCCAAACCATCTTAATCTGGCCTCCCTAACTTTGTCCCCCAAACGTCCAACATGAGCTGTCCCTCTGATGTACTCGTTCCTAATCCTGTCCAACCTCGTCACTCCCAAAGAGAACCTCAACATCTTCAGCTCTGCCACCTCCTGTCTCTTCCTCAATGACACTGCCTCTAAACCATACAGCATGGCGGGCTACCACTGAACACACACAATGTTTTTCTCGGCCCATTTTATTCTATCATGAGGGTGTACAAACTTTTGCACTCAAACATGTATAAAAGTAGTATGTGTTACACAAATGTCTTAAA